>NW_026016443.1:0-61306 GCF_020379485.1 Brassica napus
CTTGATTTGGATAATAAGTGTGGAGAATCACCAGGAAGTTGAATAAATCTCATAGGAATTGGGATGAGAAGGTATCTCACTTTCAAATCAGTGATTCCAGTTTCCCAGTTTGGGAATAGGACAGCTGTTCTTCGTCGTCCAATCAAAACAGGATGATCACTTTTGTGAACGCTTGATTTGGATACATAAAGGGGAGAATCAACCAGAGTTGAATAAATCTTATAGAGGAGTTGGCAACCAAGTTTATCTCACTTTTAAATCAGGTGATCCAGTGTCCCTTCCCCAGTTTTGGGAATAGCACCGTTCTGTCGTCGTTCCAATCAACCAAGATGAATCACTTTGTAAAAGCTTGATTTGGATACATAAAGTGGTGGAGAATCACCAGGAAGTTTGAATAAATCTCATAGGAAGTTGGGATAGAAGAAGTTATCTCACTTTCAAATCAGGTATTCCAAGTTTCGTCCAGTTTGGGATAGACACTTCTTTCTTCGTCTTCCGTGTCCAATCAAACCAGGATGATCACTTTGTAAGAAGCTTGATTTGGCATACATAAAGTGGTGGAGAATCACCAGAAGTTGATAAATCTCATAGGGAGGTGCAAGAAGAAGTTATCCCACTTTCAATCAGGTGATTCCAGTTTCCCAGTTTGGGAATACCATCTTCTTTGTCGTTCCAATCAAACCAGGATGAACACTTTGTGAGAAGCTTGATTTGGATACATAAGTGGTGGAGAATCACCAGGAAGTTGAATAAATCTCATAGAAGTTGGCATGAAGAATTTATCCCACTTTCAAATCAGGTGATTCCATTTCCTTGTTTGGGAATAGCACAGCTTGTTCGTCGTTCCATCAAACCAGGATGAATCACTTTGTCAGAAGCTTGATTTGGATACATAAGTGGTGGGAGATCACCAGGAAGTTGAATAAATCTATAGGAGTTGGAAAAAGAAGTTATCTCACTTTTAAATCAGGTGATTCCAGTTTCCCCTAGTTTGGAATAGCACCGCTTCTTCGTCGTTCCATCAAACCAAGATGAATCACTTGTAAGAAGCTTGATTTGGATACATAAAGTGGTGGAGAATCACCAGGAAGTTGAATAAATCTCATAGAATTGGGATGAAGAAGTTATCTCACTTTCAAATCAGGTGATTCCAGTTTCCCAGTTTGGGAATAGGACAGCTTCTTCGTCGTTCCAATCAAACCAGATGAATCACTTTGTGAGAAGCTTGATTTGGATACATAAAGTGGTGGAGAATCACCAGAAGTTGATTAAATCTCATAGGAGGTGGCAAGAAGAAGTTATCCCTTTCAATCAGGTGATTCCAGTTTCCCAGTTTGGGAATAGCACAGCTTCTTTGTCGTTCCAATCAAACCAGGATGAATCACTTTGTGAGAAGCCTTGATTTGGATACATAAAGTGGTGGAGAATCACCAGAAGTTGAATAAATCTCATAGGAGGTTGGCATGAAGATTTATCCCACTTTCAAATCAGGTGATTCCAGTTTCCCAGTTTGGGAATAGGACAGCTTCTTTCTTCTTCTTCTCATCCAATCAAACCAGGATGAATCACTTTTGTGAGAAGCTTGATTTGGATACATAAAGTGGTGGGAATCACCAGGAATTGAATAAATCTCATAGGAGTTGGCAAGAAGAAGTTATCCTTCTTTCAAATCAGGTGATTCCAGTTTCCCAGTTTGGGAATAGCACACACTTCTTCGTCGTTCCAATCAAACCAGGATGAATCACTTTGTAAGAAAGCTTGATTTGGATACATAATGGTGAGAATCACCAGGAAGTTTAATAAATCTCATAGGAGTTGGGATGAAGAAGTTATCCCACTTTCAAATCAGGTGATTCCAGTTTCCCAGTTTGGGAATAGGACAGCTTCTTCGTCGTTCCAATCAACCAGGATGAATCACTTTGTGAGAAGCTTGATTTGGATACATAAAGTGGTGGAGAATCACCAGGAAGTTGAATATAATCTTATAGGAGTTGGAAAAAGAAGTTATCTCCACTTTTAAATCAGGTGATTCCAGTTTTCCTAGTTTGGGAATAGCACAGCTTCTTCGTCGTTCCAATCAAACCAGGATGACTCACTTTGTAAGAAGCTTGATTTGGATACATAAGTGGTGGAGAATCACCAGGAAGTTGAATAAATCTCATAGGAATTGGGATAAGAAGTTATCTCACTTTCAAATCAGGTGATTCCAGTTTCCCAGTTTGGGAATAGGACAGCTTCTTCGTCGTTCCAATCAAACCAGGATGAATCACTTTGTGAGAAGCTTGATTTGGATACATAAAGTGGTGGAGAATCACCAGGAAGTTGAATAAATCTCATAGGAGGGGCAAGAAGAAGTTATCCCACTTTCAAATCAGGTGATTCCAGTTTCCCAGTTTGGGAAATAGCACAGCTTCTTTTGTCGTTCCAATCAAACCAGGATGAATCACTTTGTGAGAAGCTTGATTTGGATACAATAAGTGGTGGAGAATCACCAGGAAGTTGAATAAATCTCATAGGAGTTGGCATGAAGAATTTATCCCCTTTTCAAATCAGGTGATTCCAGTTCCTTGTTTGGGAATAGCACAGCTTGTTCGTCGTTCCAATCAAACCAGGATGAATCACTTTGTCAGAAGCTTGATTTGGATACATAAAGTGGTGGAGAATCACCAGGAAGTTGAATAAATCTTATAGGAGTTGGCAAAAAGAAGTTATCTCACTTTAAATCAGTGATTTCCAGTTTTCCTAGTTTGGGAATAGCACCGCTTCTTCGTCGTTCCAATCAAACCAAGATGAATCACTTTGTAAGAAGCTTGATTTGGATACATAAGTGGTGGAGAATCACCAGGAAGTTGAATAATCTCATAGGAATTGGGATGAAGAAGTTATCTCACTTTTCAAATCAGGTGATTCCAGTTTCCCAGTTTGGGGAAGGACAGCTTCTTCGTCGTTCCAATCAAACCAGGATGAATCACTTTGTGAGAAGCTTGATTTGGATACATAAAGTGGTGGAGAATCACCAGGAAGTTGATTAAATCTCATAGGAGTTGGCAAGAAAAGTTATCCCACTTTCAAATCAGGTGATTCCAGTTTCCCATTTTGGGAATAGCACAGCTTCTTTGTCGTTCCAATCAAACCAGGATGAATCACTTTGTGAGAAGCTTGATTTGGATACATAAAGTGGTGGAGAATCACCAGGAAGTTGAATAAATCTCATAGGAGTTGGCATGAAGAATTATCCCACTTTCAAATCAGGTGATTCCAGTTTCCTTGTTTGGGAATAGCACAGCTTGTTCGTCGTTCCAATCAAACCAGGATGAATCACTTTGTCAGAAGCTTGATTTGGATACATAAAGTGGTGGAGAATCACCAGGAAGTTGAATAATCTCATAGGAGTTGGCAAAAGAAGTTATCTCACTTTTAAATCAGGTGATTCCAGTTTCCTAGTTTGGGAATAGCACCGCTTCTTCGTCGTTCCAATCAACCAAGATGAATCACTTTGTAAGAAGCTTGATTTGGATACATAAAGTGGTGGAGAATCACCAGGAAGTTGAATAAATCTCATAGGAGTTGGGATGAAGAAGTTATCTCCACTTTCAAATCAGGTGATTCCAGTTTCCCAGTTTGGGAATAGGACAGCTTCTTCGTCGTTCCAATCAAACCAGGATGAATCACTTTGTGAGAAGCTTGATTTGGATACATAAAGTGGTGGAGAATCACCAGGAAGTTGATTAAATCTCATAGGAGTTGGCATGAAGAAGTTATCCCACTTTCAAATCAGGTGATTCCAGTTTCCCAGTTTGGGAATAGCACAGCTTCTTCGTCGTTCCAATCAAACCAGGATGAATCACTTTGTGAGAAGCTTGATTTGGATACATAAAGTGGTGGAGAATCACCAGGAAGTTGAATAAATCTCATAGGAGTTGGCATGAAGAAGTTATCCCACTTTCAAATCAGGTGATTCCAGTTTCCCAGTTTGGGAATAGCACAGCTTCTTCGTCGTTCCAATCAAACCAGGATGAATCACTTCGTAAGAAGCTTGATTTGGATACATAAAGTGGTGGAGAATCACCAGGAAGTTGAATAAATCTCATAGGAGTTGGCAAGAAGAAGTTATCCCTTTCAAATCAGGTGATTCCAGTTCCCAGTTTGGGAATAGCACAGCTTCTTCGTCGTTCCAATCAAACCAGGATGAATCACTTTGTAAGAAGCTTGATTTGGATACATAAAGTGGTGGAGAATCACCAGGAAGTTGAATAAATCTCATAGGATTGGGATGAAGAAGTTATCCCACTTTCAAATCAGGTGATTCCAGTTTCCCAGTTGGGAATAGGACAGCTTCTTCGTCGTTCCAATCAAACCAGGATGAATCACTTTGTGAGAAGCTTGATTTGGATACATAAAGTGGTGGAGAATCACCAGGAAGTTGAATAAATCTCATAGGAGTTGGCATGAAGAAGTTATCCCACTTTCAAATCAGGTGATTCCAGTTTCCCAGTTTGGGAATAGCACAGCTTCTTTGTCGTTCCAATCAAACCAGGATGAATCACTTTGTGAGAAGCTTGATTTGGATACATAAAGTGGTGGAGAATCACCAGGAAGTTGAATAAATCTCATAGGAGTTGGCATGAAGAATTTATCCCACTTTCAAATCAGGTGATTCCAGTTTCCCAGTTTGGGAATAGCACAGCTTCTTCGTCGTTCCAATCAAACCAGGATGAATCACTTTGTGAGAAGCTTGATTTGGATACATAAAGTGGTGGAGAATCACCAGGAAGTTGAATAAATCTCATAGGAGTTGGCAAGAAAGTTATCCCACTTTCAAATCAGGTGATTCCAGTTTCCCAGTTTGGGAATAGCACAGCTTCTTCGTCGTTCCAATCAAACCAGGATGAATCACTTTGTGAGAAGCTTGATTTGGATACATAAAGTGGTGGAGAATCACCAGGAAGTTTAATAAATCTCATAGGAGTTGGGATGAAGAAGTTATCCCACTTTCAAATCAGGTGATTCCAGTTTCCCAGTTTGGGAATAGGACAGCTTCTTCGTCGTTCCAATCAAACCAGGATGAATCACTTTGTGAGAAGCTTGATTTGGATACATAAAGTGGTGGAGAATCACCAGGAAGTTGAATAAATCTCATAGGAGTTGGCAAAAAGAAGTTATCCCACTTTCAAATCAGGTGATTCCAGTTTCCAGTTTGGGAATAGCACAGCTTCTTCGTCGTTCCAATCAAACCAGGATGAATCACTTTGTAAGAAGCTTGATTTGGATACATAAAGTGGTGGAGAATCACCAGGAAGTTGAATAAATCTCATAGGAGTTGGGATGAAGAAGTTATCCCACTTTCAAATCAGGTGATTCCAGTTTCCCAGTTTGGGAATAGGACAGCTTCTTCGTCGTTCCAATCAAACCAGGATGAATCACTTTGTGAGAAGCTTGATTTGGATACATAAAGTGGTGGAGAATCACCAGGAAGTTGAATAAATCTCATAGGAGTTGGCAAGAAGAAGTTATCCCACTTTCAAATCAGGTGATTCCAGTTTCCCAGTTTGGGAATAGCACAGCTTCTTTGTCGTTCCAATCAAACCAGGATGAATCACTTTGTGAGAAGCTTGATTTGGATACATAAAGTGGTGGAGAATCACCAGGAAGTTGAATAAATCTCATAGGAGTTGGCATGAAGAATTATCCCACTTTCAAATCAGGTGATTCCAGTTTCCTTGTTTGGAATAGCACAGCTTCTTCGTCGTTCCAATCAAACCAGGATGAATCACTTTGTAAGAAGCTTGATTTGGATACATAAAGTGGTGGAGAATCACCAGGAAGTTGAATAAATCTCATAGGAGTTGGCATGAAGAAGTTATCTCACTTTCAAATCAGGTGATTCCAGTTTCCCAGTTTGGGAATAGCACAGCTTCTTCGTCGTTCCAATCAAACCAGGATGAATCACTTTGTAAGAAGCTTGATTTGGATACATAAGTGGTGGAGAATCACCAGGAAGTTGAATAAATCTCATAGGAGTTGGGATGAAGAAGTTATCCCACTTTCAAATCAGGTGATTCCAGTTTCCCAGTTTGGGAATAGCACAGCTTCTTCGTCGTTCCAATCAAACCAGGATGAATCACTTTGTGAGAAGCTTGATTTGGATACATAAAGTGGTGGAGAATCACCAGGAAGTTGAATAAATCTCATAGGAGTTGGATGAAGAAGTTATCCCACTTTCAAATCAGGTGATTCCAGTTTCCCAGTTTGGGAATAGCACAGCTTCTTCGTCGTTCCAATCAAACCAGGATGAATCACTTTGTGAGAAGCTTGATTTGGATACATAAAGTGGTGGAGAATCACCAGGAAGTTGAATAAATCTCATAGGAGTTGGCATGAAGAATTTATCCCACTTTCAAATCAGGTGATTCCAGTTTCCCAGTTTGGGAATAGCACAGCTTCTTCGTCGTTCCAATCAAACCAGGATGAATCACTTTGTCAGAAGCTTGATTTGGATACATAAAGTGGTGGAGAATCACCAGGAAGTTGAATAAATCTCATAGGAGTTGGCGAAAAGAAGTTATCCCACTTTTAAATCAGGTGATTCCAGTTTCCCAGTTTGGGAATAGCACAGCTTCTTCGTCGTTCCAATCAAACCAGGATGAATCACTTTGTAAGAAGCTTGATTTGGATACATAAAGTGGTGGAGAATCACCAGGAAGTTGAATAAATCTCATAGGAGTTGGGATGAAGAAGTTATCCCACTTTCAAATCAGGTGATTCCAGTTTCCCAGTTTGGGAATAGCACAGCTTCTTCGTCGTTCCAATCAAACCAGGATGAATCACTTTGTGAGAAGCTTGATTTGGATACATAAAGTGGTGGAGAATCACCAGGAAGTTGAATAAATCTCATAGGAGTTGGCATGAAGAAGTTATCCCACTTTCAAATCAGGTGATTCCAGTTTCCCAGTTTGGGAATAGCACAGCTTCTTCGTCGTTCCAATCAAACCAGGATGAATCACTTTGTGAGAAGCTTGATTTGGATACATAAAGTGGTGGAGAATCACCAGGAAGTTGAATAAATCTCATAGGAGTTGGCATGAAGAATTTATCCCACTTTCAAATCAGGTGATTCCAGTTTCCCAGTTTGGGAATAGGACAGCTTCTTCGTCGTTCCAATCAAACCAGGATGAATCACTTTGTGAGAAGCTTGATTTGGATACATAAAGTGGTGGAGAATCACCAGGAAGTTGAATAAATCTCATAGGAGTTGGCAAGAAGAAGTTATCCCACTTTCAAATCAGGTGATTCCAGTTTCCCAGTTTGGGAATAGCACAGCTTCTTCGTCGTTCCAATCAAACCAGGATGAATCACTTTGTAAGAAGCTTGATTTGGATACATAAAGTGGTGGAGAATCACCAGGAAGTTGAATAAATCTCATAGGATTGGGATGAAGAAGTTATCCCACTTTCAAATCAGGTGATTCCAGTTTCCCAGTTTGGGAATAGGACAGCTTCTTCGTCGTTCCAATCAAACCAGGATGAATCACTTTGTGAGAAGCTTGATTTGGATACATAAAGTGGTGGAGAATCACCAGGAAGTTGAATAAATCTCATAGGAGTTGGCAAAAGAAGTTATCCCACTTTCAAATCAGGTGATTCCAGTTTCCCAGTTTGGGAATAGCACAGCTTCTTCGTCGTTCCAATCAAACCAGGATGAATCACTTTGTAAGAAGCTTGATTTGGATACATAAAGTGGTGGAGAATCACCAGGAAGTTGAATAAATCTCATAGGATTGGGATGAAGAAGTTATCCCACTTTCAAATCAGGTGATTCCAGTTTCCCAGTTTGGGAATAGCACAGCTTCTTCGTCGTTCCAATCAAACCAGGATGAATCACTTTGTGAGAAGCTTGATTTGGATACATAAAGTGGTGGAGAATCACCAGGAAGTTGAATAAATCTCATAGGAGTTGGCAAGAAGAAGTTATCCCACTTTCAAATCAGGTGATTCCAGTTTCCCAGTTTGGGAATAGCACAGCTTCTTCGTCGTTCCAATCAAACCAGGATGAATCACTTTGTGAGAAGCTTGATTTGGATACATAAAGTGGTGGAGAATCACCAGGAAGTTGAATAAATCTCATAGGAGTTGGCATGAAGAAGTTATCCCACTTTCAAATCAGGTGATTCCAGTTTCCCAGTTTGGGAATAGCACAGCTTCTTCGTCGTTCCAATCAAACCAGGATGAATCACTTTGTGAGAAGCTTGATTTGGATACATAAAGTGGTGGAGAATCACCAGGAAGTTGAATAAATCTCATAGGAGTTGGCAAAAGAAGTTATCTCACTTTAAATCAGGTGATTCCAGTTTCCTAGTTTGGGAATAGCACAGCTTCTTCGTCGTTCCAATCAAACCAGGATGAATCACTTTGTAAGAAGCTTGATTTGGATACATAAAGTGGTGGAGAATCACCAGGAAGTTGAATAAATCTCATAGGAGTTGGGATGAAGAAGTTATCCACTTTCAAATCAGGTGATTCCAGTTTCCCAGTTTGGGAATAGGACAGCTTCTTCGTCGTTCCAATCAAACCAGGATGAATCACTTTGTGAGAAGCTTGATTTGGATACATAAAGTGGTGGAGAATCACCAGGAAGTTGAATAAATCTCATAGGAGTGGCAAGAAGAAGTTATCCCACTTTCAAATCAGGTGATTCCAGTTTCCCAGTTTGGGAATAGCACAGCTTCTTTGTCGTTCCAATCAAACCAGGATGAATCACTTTGTGAGAAGCTTGATTTGGATACATAAAGTGGTGGAGAATCACCAGGAAGTTGAATAAATCTCATAGGAGTTGGCATGAAGAATTTATCCCACTTTCAAATCAGGTGATTCCAGTTTCCTTGTTTGGGAATAGCACAGCTTGTTCGTCGTTCCAATCAAACCAGGATGAATCACTTTGTCAGAAGCTTGATTTGGATACATAAAGTGGTGGAGAATCACCAGGAAGTTGAATAAATCTTATAGGAGTTGGCAAAAAGAAGTTATCTCACTTTCAAATCAGGTGATTCCAGTTTCCTAGTTTGGGAATAGCACGCTTCTTCGTCGTTCCAATCAAACCAAGATGAATCACTTTGTAAGAAGCTTGATTTGGATACATAAAGTGGTGGAGAATCACCAGGAAGTTGAATAAATCTCATAGGAATTGGGATGAAGAAGTTATCTCACTTTCAAATCAGGTGATTCCAGTTTCCCAGTTTGGGAATAGGACAGCTTCTTCGTCGTTCCAATCAAACCAGGATGAATCACTTTGTGAGAAGCTTGATTTGGATACATAAAGTGGTGGAGAATCACCAGGAAGTTGAATAAATCTCATAGGAGGTGGCAAGAAGAAGTTATCCCACTTTCAAATCAGGTGATTCCAGTTTCCCAGTTTGGGAATAGCACAGCTTCTTTGTCGTTCCAATCAAACCAGGATGAATCACTTTGTGAGAAGCTTGATTTGGATACATAAAGTGGTGGAGAATCACCAGGAAGTTGAATAAATCTCATAGGAGTTGGCATGAAGAATTTATCCCACTTTCAAATCAGGTGATTCCAGTTTCCCAGTTTGGGAATAGCACAGCTTCTTCGTCGTTCCAATCAAACCAGGATGAATCACTTTGTAAGAAGCTTGATTTGGATACATAAAGTGGTGGAGAATCACCAGGAAGTTGAATAAATCTCATAGGAGTTGGCAAGAAGAAGTTATCCCACTTTCAAATCAGGTGATTCCAGTTTCCCAGTTTGGGAATAGCACAGCTTCTTCGTCGTTCCAATCAAACCAGGATGAATCACTTTGTAAGAAGCTTGATTTGGATACATAAAGTGGTGGAGAATCACCAGGAAGTTGAATAAATCTCATAGGAGTTGGGATGAAGAAGTTATCTCACTTTCAAATCAGGTGATTCCAGTTTCCCAGTTTGGGAATAGGACAGCTTCTTCGTCGTTCCAATCAAACCAGGATGAATCACTTTGTGAGAAGCTTGATTTGGATACATAAAGTGGTGGAGAATCACCAGGAAGTTGAATAAATCTCATAGGAGTTGGCAAAAGAAGTTATCCCACTTTCAAATCAGGTGATTCCAGTTTCCCAGTTTGGGAATAGCACAGCTTCTTCGTCGTTCCAATCAAACCAGGATGAATCACTTTGTAAGAAGCTTGATTTGGATACATAAAGTGGTGGAGAATCACCAGGAAGTTGAATAAATCTCATAGGAGTTGGGATGAAGAAGTTATCCCACTTTCAAATCAGGTGATTCCAGTTTCCCAGTTTGGGAATAGGACAGCTTCTTCGTCGTTCCAATCAAACCAGGATGAATCACTTTGTGAGAAGCTTGATTTGGATACATAAAGTGGTGGAGAATCACCAGGAAGTTGAATAAATCTCATAGGAGTTGGCAAGAAGAAGTTATCCCACTTTCAAATCAGGTGATTCCAGTTTCCCAGTTTGGGAATAGCACAGCTTCTTTGTCGTTCCAATCAAACCAGGATGAATCACTTTGTGAGAAGCTTGATTTGGATACATAAAGTGGTGGAGAATCACCAGGAAGTTGAATAAATCTCATAGGAGTTGGCATGAAGAAGTTATCCCACTTTCAAATCAGGTGATTCCAGTTTCCTTGTTTGGGAATAGCACAGCTTTTCGTCGTTCCAATCAAACCAGGATGAATCACTTTGTCAGAAGCTTGATTTGGATACATAAAGTGGTGGAGAATCACCAGGAAGTTGAATAAATCTCATAGGAGTTGGCAAAAAGAAGTTATCTCACTTTTAAATCAGGTGATTCCAGTTTCCTAGTTTGGGAATAGCACAGCTTCTTCGTCGTTCCAATCAAACCAAGATGAATCACTTGTAAGAAGCTTGATTTGGATACATAAAGTGGTGGAGAATCACCAGGAAGTTGAATAAATCTCATAGGAATTGGGATGAAGAAGTTATCTCACTTTCAAATCAGGTGATTCCAGTTTCCCAGTTTGGGAATAGGACAGCTTCTTCGTCGTTCCAATCAAACCAGGATGAATCACTTTGTGAGAAGCTTGATTTGGATACATAAAGTGGTGGAGAATCACCAGGAAGTTGATTAAATCTCATAGGAGGTGGCAAGAAGAAGTTATCCCACTTTCAAATCAGGTGATTCCAGTTTCCCAGTTTGGGAATAGCACAGCTTCTTTGTCGTTCCAATCAAACCAGGATGAATCACTTTGTGAGAAGCTTGATTTGGATACATAAAGTGGTGGAGAATCACCAGGAAGTTGAATAAATCTCATAGGAGTTGGCATGAAGAATTTATCCCACTTTCAAATCAGGTGATTCCAGTTTCCCAGTTTGGGAATAGCACAGCTTCTTCGTCGTTCCAATCAAACCAGGATGAATCACTTTGTGAGAAGCTTGATTTGGATACATAAAGTGGTGGAGAATCACCAGGAAGTTGAATAAATCTCATAGGAGTTGGCAAGAAGAAGTTATCCCACTTTCAAATCAGGTGATTCCAGTTTCCCAGTTTGGGAATAGCACAGCTTCTTCGTCGTTCCAATCAAACCAGGATGAATCACTTTGTAAGAAGCTTGATTTGGATACATAAAGTGGTGGAGAATCACCAGGAAGTTGAATAAATCTCATAGGATTGGGATGAAGAAGTTATCTCACTTTCAAATCAGGTGATTCCAGTTTCCCAGTTTGGGAATAGGACAGCTTCTTCGTCGTTCCAATCAAACCAGGATGAATCACTTTGTGAGAAGCTTGATTTGGATACATAAAGTGGTGGAGAATCACCAGGAAGTTGAATAAATCTCATAGGAGTTGGCAAAAAGAAGTTATCTCACTTTTAAATCAGGTGATTCCAGTTTCCTAGTTTGGGAATAGCACCGCTTCTTCGTCGTTCCAATCAAACCAAGATGAATCACTTTGTAAGAAGCTTGATTTGGATACATAAAGTGGTGGAGAATCACCAGGAAGTTGAATAAATCTCATAGGAATTGGGATGAAGAAGTTATCTCACTTTCAAATCAGGTGATTCCAGTTTCCCAGTTTGGGAATAGGACAGCTTCTTCGTCGTTCCAATCAAACCAGGATGAATCACTTTGTGAGAAGCTTGATTTGGATACATAAAGTGGTGGAGAATCACCAGGAAGTTGAATAAATCTCATAGGAGGTGGCAAGAAGAAGTTATCCCACTTTCAAATCAGGTGATTCCAGTTTCCCAGTTTGGGAATAGCACAGCTTCTTTGTCGTTCCAATCAAACCAGGATGAATCACTTTGTGAGAAGCTTGATTTGGATACATAAAGTGGTGGAGAATCACCAGGAAGTTGAATAAATCTCATAGGAGTTGGCATGAAGAATTTATCCCACTTTCAAATCAGGTGATTCCAGTTTCCTTGTTTGGGAATAGCACAGCTTGTTCGTCGTTCCAATCAAACCAGGATGAATCACTTTGTCAGAAGCTTGATTTGGATACATAAAGTGGTGGAGAATCACCAGGAAGTTGAATAAATCTTATAGGAGTTGGCAAAAAGAAGTTATCTCACTTTTAAATCAGGTGATTCCAGTTTCCTAGTTTGGGAATAGCACCGCTTCTTCGTCGTTCCAATCAAACCAAGATGAATCACTTTGTAAGAAGCTTGATTTGGATACATAAAGTGGTGGAGAATCACCAGGAAGTTGAATAAATCTCATAGGAGTTGGGATGAAGAAGTTATCTCACTTTCAAATCAGGTGATTCCAGTTTCCCAGTTTGGGAATAGGACAGCTTCTTCGTCGTTCCAATCAAACCAGGATGAATCACTTTGTGAGAAGCTTGATTTGGATACATAAAGTGGTGGAGAATCACCAGGAAGTTGAATAAATCTCATAGGAGGTGGCAAGAAGAAGTTATCCCACTTTCAAATCAGGTGATTCCTGTTTCCCAGTTTGGGAATAGCACAACTTCTTTGTCGTTCCAATCAAACCAGGATGAATCACTTTGTGAGAAGCTTGATTTGGATACATAAAGTGGTGGAGAATCCCCAGGAAGTTGAATAAATCTCATAGGACCTAGACATGTGACAGCCTGTCCAAGCATGTGAAGCATCTCAGCCTAGTATTTCTATTGACTTCACATGCTTATAGGTCTAGATTGAATACACTGAACCTAGACATGATTGTAATCTCTTTATAGCTTGTAATCTCTCATCTGAATCAATTAATGGAGTTTTGAGTATTCTCTCTTGTTCTTTATTCTCTTAGTCTCTCTTAATCTCCAAATCTCATACAAACTACACTAATCATCTCTTGATATTTATTCATCACTCTACATACACAAAAGTGTATATGGTATCAGAGCCAGGTTGGCAAGGAAGGGAGTGGTGATTTGCGAGAATCTGTTTGTGTGTTCTTGGTGTTCTTGAGCTGTTCTTGAGCTGTTCTTCAGTTTCTGGGTATTTGGGAGGGTGTCTGGTCGATTCAATCAACCTCAACAGGAGATGAAGCACAGATCTAGTAAACCAGTGGAGCTTGAAGAAGAGATGGATGGAGTGTTCAAGATGGATAAAGGGAGCTTTGGAAAGCTGTGGGTTATGGAGTAGTCATGGAAAGGGGAAACCTTTCATGGAAATGGCTACTGAAGAAGGTCAGACAAGAGGTCTGAAGCTGGGAAATGAAGTTGTTCAAGGAGACACTACAAAGAGTGAGATTGAAGCAACTTTAGGCAAGTCCAAGCTTGTAAGAGTCGTTGAGGACAAAGGGGTGATCCGCGGCTTGAGACAAGGAAAGGATGAGTGTTATCAGCTTGTGGGAAGGCTGAGAGAAGTATGGTCAGAGTTAGATGTGGTGAAGGCACACACATCAAATCCGAGATGTTGTCAAGAAAGGAGAAAGCAAGATGTGATCTTTAGCTTTCTTATGGAAGAGGTATGTGAGCTTGTTAAACACACTTGTGATGTGTGGGAGATGAACAGGAAACCCAAAAGATGGAAGGGAGGTACAAGCTGTAAGAAGGGAAGGTTGAGAAAACTTTCTAAGGAGTGGTTAATGTAGAGAAGGGCATGGAGAAAGGATAGCGAGTCTGAGCACTTAAGTGACAGGATGAGTGTGATCTTGAAGAGAATCAAGGATATACTTCAGCAGATGGTTATAGGAGAGTGTTCATACTCAGCTTACTTGGGAGAATCAGTAGAAGATGGTGTAAGTACAAGGAGGCAGGAGACCAAGGGAGGAGAGGATCCAATCACAAAGAAAGAATGGGATGAGTTTGTTAAGTGTGTGTATGAACTGGCTGCAAGAAAGAAGCAAGGTGCTCTAGCTGCAAGTGAGAAGCAAAGCGATTTCTCCACAGCTCCTAAACCTATCATAATTGATTCTGGAGCAACACATCATATGATCAGTTATAGGAGTCTGATAAGTGATGTCAGGGCTGCAACAGGGTGTGTTACTATAGCTAATGGCGCTCAGATCCCAGTAGAAGGAATGGGAAACCTCAAGCTGTTTGAAAAGAGCTCAACCGCCTTATATCTGCCTCAGTTCACTTCAAATCTGATATCAGTTAAGAAAGCTACAATTGATCTGGATTGTCAAGTAGTATTCAGGCCAAATGAAGTTGAGTTTCAAGATTTGAAGACTGGAAGAGTTATTGGCAGAGGGGACAGCAAGCATCACTTATATCATCTCCAAACAGCTAAGACTCTTAATCCCATTAACTCTATGTGCCTGAGTAGTGTTGCTGATAGGTGTGATAGTATGACTTGGCATGCTAGATTAGGACATCCTCATGCTCGTGCAATTGAGTTAATCATGCCTAATATGTCATTTAATCACTTGGAGTGTGAAGCATGCATATTAGAAAAGCATTGTAGGACTGTCTTTCCAGCATCAGAGACTATATATGAGCATTGCTTTGATCTAGTTCACTCAGATGTGTGGACATCTCCGTGTGAGTCTAGGGATAGCCAGAAGTACTTTGTAACTTTTATTGATGAGAAATCTAAGTATACATGGGTCACTTTGATTCCCTCTAAAGATAGAGTCCTAGAAGCCTTTATGAACTTCCAAGCATATGTAACTAATCAATACAATGCGACTGTGAAGGTGCTAAGATCTGATAATGGAGGAGAATACACTAGCAATGCTTTCAAGAGTCATCTAGCAAAGCATGGGATTGTGCAGCAGACAAGCTGTCCTTACACACCACAGCAGAATGGGGTGGCTGAGAGAAAGAATAGGCACTTGATGGAGGTAGCAAGGTCAATGATGTTTCATGCAAATGTTCCAAAGAGGTCTTGGGGTGATGCTGTTCAGACTGCGTGCTATCTCATCAACAGAGTTCCGACCAAGATCCTAAAGAATCTGTCTCCCTTTGAGGTATTGAACAAGACTAAGCCACACCTTGATCATTTGAGAGTCTTTGGGTGTTTATGTTATGTGATGGTTCCCGGAGAGAGGAGGAACAAGCTAGAAGCAAAGAGTACTAAAGCTATGTTCATTGGGTACTCAATCACTCAGAAAGGGTACAAATGTTATGATCCAATAACCAGGAGGGTTTTGGTATCTAGAGAAGTAAAGTTTGTGGAGTCTAGAGGATATTATGAGGAGAAGAAATGGGAAGACCTAGAGGATCTGTCCCGAGCTCCATCAGAGAAGGCAACAACACTGAGAGTGTTGTTGGAGAGGCTAGGGATAGGATTATCCCAAGATCAGGAACCAGGAAGGAGAGAACCTTCTAATCAAGCTGGAGAAGCTGGAGAAACAACCCCTCTTTAACACTTTTAGTGTTGTTTAGAGTAATCTGAGTGTTTAGAGAAGATTAGAATAGATTTAGAACAGATTAGAGTATGAAATGAGATTATGAGTCTAATATGGAACCATTGAGATTAAAGACTAAGAGAAAGACTCAAAACTTGCTTAATCTTATTAATGAGTGAGGTTACATATTTATATGAAGGAACAAGTAGGGTTTTCGTAACTAGAGAGAAGAGAAAGCATGTGGAGTCAACAGCCTAATTCAAATCTATCCAATGAAGTGTCTCACACGCTTTTGGCATCTCTTAGCTGTCCCAAAAGCTCCTTTCCCTTTTCCAGCCGTGCCAGCCTGTCCAAGGCTCTTCCCTTATCCTTTCCAACGGATAGATCAGATGGTAATAGACTTGAGTAACTCCTTCTTCCTAACCGCGTTACTCGGGTAAGTTTATGGTCGATGTTTGGCCGATCCTCCCATGTACGGATGGTACGGCCCGTACGGCCTAGGTCGAGCCAAACACTCCCATTCATTCCTAAGCTTCCTCCTCTTCAGCTATCTCAACCCATCATCTCTTCTCTTCTTATTCCTCATCTCATCTCAACACTCCCCCTCAAGCTTAGCTTTGTGAAGGCCTAAGCTTGGACAGCCATGAGATCTTCCTCATTAAAAACCTCACCAAGGAAAACCCATTGGGACAAAACCTTGATGAGGGAAAAAGAGTAAAGATCTCATGACTAAGGGGATCAGCTGCTTCTCTTCCCAAGATCAATGACGCCCAATCTAATATGAATGGACTCCATTCTCTTTTGCCTTGCAGCCTTGGTGAATACATCAGCCAACTGATCTTCACTCCTAGTATAACATGGCAAGATGACTCCTAGGACAATCATCTGCCTCACCTTGTGGCAATCAACCTCAATGTGCTTGGTCCTCTCATGAAACACCGAGTTGGAGGCTATGTGAATGGCGGCTTGGTTGTCACAATGCATTGTCATTGGAGTGGCTTGTTCTATCTCCAAATGCTTCAAGATGCCCTTGATCCAAACTAGCTCATTTGTAAGCTTCAGCATAGCTCTATACTCAGCTTCTGCACTTGAGCATGACACCACCTTCTGTTTCTTACTCTTCCAAGTCACCAAGTTGCCTCCAATGAATGTGCAATAACCGGTTGTTGATCTCCTGTCAGCTCTATCTCCTGCCCAATCTGCATCACAATAGCCCACCACTTCAGTGCTTCCATTGCACCCCATCCATACTCCTTGATCCGGCGAGCCATTCAGATACATCAACAGCCTCTCCACCATGCGCCAATGATGTTCCTTTGGAAGCTGCATGTGTTGACTCACCTGATTCACAGCAAAGCATATATCAGGCCTTGTAATGGTAAGATAAATCAATTTGCGAACAAGTTTTCTATAGAGTTTAGGATCATGAAATGGCTTGCTGTCTTCAATCTCCCCCTCTCTTGGTACTTTGTAGCCATCCTCCATGGGCGTCCTTGCTGTCTTGCCTCCATAAGCACCTGCATCTTTCAAAAGATCAAGTGTATACTTCCTTTGGGACATGAATAAACCTTCCTTGGATCTACAAATCTCAATTCCAAGAAAGTATTTCATTTCTCCCAAGTCTTTGATTTCAAACATAGATTTAAGAAACTCTTTGGTTGCTTTGATACCTTCCTTATCACTTCCTGTGATAATGATATCATCCACATACACAAGGAGAGCAACCATACCTGAGGGTGTAGTGAGGGTAAAGAGAGTATGATCCAATTCTGACTTCCTAAAGCCTCTCCCATTCAGTGTTGTGCTTAGCTTGTTGTACCAGGCTCTTGGTGATTGTTTCAATCCATAGATAGCCTTCTTTAGCCTCAGCACATTTCCCTTCTTTACTAGATGTTCCAAACCTGGTGGAGGATACATGTAGACTTCATTTCTCAAGCTCCCCTTGTAGGAATGCATTCTTTACATCCATTTGCCACAATCCCCATCCAAGGTTAACAGCCAATCTCAAAACAATCCGAATGGTGTGTAACTTGGCTACTGGTGCAAATGTCTCAATGTAATCCTCTCCATATGTCTGAGTGAACCCTCTTGCTACTAGTCTAGTCTTCTTCCTCTCAATCGTCCCATCAGCCTTGTATTTGATTGTGAAGATCCATCTACTAGACACAGCCTTCTTCCCTTTTGGTAGTTCACTCTCACACCATGTATCATTCTTGATCATTGCTCCTGCCTCAGCTCCTACTGATTCCTTCCATTCCTTATCCTCCATTGCTTCTTCATAGCTTCTTGGAATATGATTCTCATCCAAGTTTACCATAAACGCGCAATGTGCTTCTGGATATTGAGCAAAAGAACACACGGCCTGAGTAGGATGCTCCACAGCTTGGGCATTGTAGTACACTCTCGTGTTTACCCAGCTAGAAGGATCCTTTCTCAGCCTTGTACTTCTTCTCAACACTGGCCCTTCTTGCGCCATCTCTTGTTCTCCTTCTTGTGGTAGAACACTTGTTTCAGATCTTTCTTCTCCTAGCTGACTTGCTTCAGCTCCCTCTTCCCTTAGCTGACTCTCTTCAGCTCCTTCTTGTTGATCATTTGATTCCACAGCTTGATCATGAGAACTAGAACTCTCTTCTCTACTTGTCTCTTCACTGTTTTGAGTTCTTGTTTCATTCCCCCCTCATGCTCAAGATTGGAAGTCTGATGATCCGGAATTTGTGGAGTGCTTCTCACTTCTTGCTGTTCTTGATCCACTTTTATTCCAAGACCTTCTAGGATTATTCTTAAGGTTGCAGCTCTATCTGAAGTAAGATCTCTCAAGTCTTCTTGAATCTGTTCCTCATAATATCCTTTCTCTTCAACAAACTTCACTTCTCTAGATACTAACACTCTCCTTGTGTTAGGGTCCTAGCACTTGTATCCTTTCTGGCTTGATGAGTATCCAATAAATATTGCCTTTGAGCTCTTAGCTTCTAGCTTGTTTCTTATTTCTCTCGGCACCATCACAAAACACAAACACCCAAAGATCTTCATATGCTCCAAGGAGGGCTTGTATTGATTCAATACCTCAAATGGTGATTGCCCTTGCAGGATCAACGTTGGTGTCCTATTGATGAGATAACAAGCTGTAGCAACTGCATCACTCCAAAACTTCTTAGGCACATTGGATTGAAACATCATGGACCTGGCTACTTCCATCAGATGCATGTTCTTCCTTTCAGCCACTCCATTCTGTTGTGGAGTATATGGACAGCTTGTCTGATGTAGGATTCCATGTTTAGATAGATGACTCTTGAATGCTTGTCCCGTGTACTCTCCTCCATTATCTGATCTGAAAATCTTAATCTTGGCATTATAATGGTTAGTTACATAGGATTGAAAGTTCTTAAATGCATCAAGTACCCTATCTTTGGTTGGGATTAAGGTTAACCAGGTGTATTTGGATTTTTCATCAATGAAAGTTACATAATACTTATGGTTTTATCTAGATGAGCAAGGTGCAGTCCAAACATCTGAATGAATAAGATCAAAACACTTCTTATAAACCGTAGTAGACTTGTTAAAGACAGTTCTACAATGCTTGCCTAAAATACAAGCTTCACAATCATTATTCTCAAAGGAAACACATGGCAACATCAGTTTTAAAGCCTTATTATGAGGGTGTCCTAATCTAGCATGCCACAATGCATTTTTACTTAAACTAGAACTAGAAACAGAAGTAAATGAGCAGCTATAACTAGAAACAGGAGCAAGATCTTCAAGCAAATATAGTTCTCCCTTAGTTACTCCCTTTCCAATCATCTTGCTGCTTTTAATATCCTGAAACTTCACATCGTTAGGACTGAATATGACATTGCATTGCAAATCAGTTGCACATTTCTTAACAGATAGCAAATTTTAAGTGAATTCAGGTATGTAGAAAGCTTTAGTTTCCTTATTAAACAGTTTAAGACTTCCTATTCCTCTAATAGGTATCTTATCTCCATTAGCTATCATCACATTTCCATTCATTGGTACAATGTCTTTAATCAAACTAGTGTCACTTATCATATGATGAGATGCACCAGAATCAACTACTAATGGCTTAATGCTATGATTACTAGCAATATGAGCAAGGATACTAGATGGTTTGAATGCATGATCATTTCTAGCAAGATTTGCAATCCTAGATTGATTTACCATTTCTATCAAACTCTCATGCATCCTATCAGTTCTAGTTAGATCCTTATAGTTCTCTATAGCCCTAGCACCAAAAGAGTACCCAAAGGTGTTACCATTCTCCTTGAATATCTTAATGAGGGCATCAAGATCAGATCTCCTTAGATACTCCTGATCATTGTTCCCACGGTGACTTGGTGCTCCGGTGTTGGCTACAAGAGACTTCCCATCACCTGCTTCACATCCATCTATCTCCTTTCCTTTGCTTGTACCAGCTCCACTTGTCACATCCGAGACATTAGCCCTTGCCTCACGGTCTTTCATGAACTTGGCCGGCTTGAGATGTGGATGAAGTATCCAGCATTGACTCTTCTTGTGGCCATGCTTCTTGCAGTGATCACAGCTCCCATTGAACCTCCTATCCTCATACTTCCCATGCGCAGCCTTGTTTGCTTGAGGAGTATTAGATTTTGTGATTTAAAGAGTGATTAAGTTTAATCTGAGAATTAAAGAGATTGGAGATTAAGAACAAGAGAGAGAGAGACTCAAAACTCCATTAATTAATTATGAGAGAGTTTACATCAGATATATACTAAAGGAAGAAGCATTTTCAAAATCCATCTAAGAGGATAAGATAAGCATGTGTAGTCAAAGACCAGGCTGTTAATCCCATGGCTGAGATTGCTCACATGCTTCTAATAGTGCTAAAGCACTCTTCTCCTTTCCAGCTAGTGACAGCCTGTCCAAGTCTCCTCTCTTATCCCTTCCCATACTCAGATCAAGTGTAGACAACCTAAGGTAACTCCTCCTTGCCATCCGAGTTACCCTAGTTACCATGGTAACTTCTTTAGTTACCACAGTAACAATAAAGTTACTGTGGTAACTCTCCAAAGTTACTGTCTGCTCCAAATCTCTTCCTCTCTCAATATATCAACTCTTTATTCTCTCATCTCAACACTCCCCCTCAAGCTTAACCATGTGAAACAAGTCGAGCTTGGAAGGACCATGAGATCTCCCTCATTAAAACCTCATTAAAGAAAACCCATTGGGACAAAACCTTAATGAGGAAAGAGTAGAGTGTTAACTTGAAGAGAAGAAGTGGAGAAGCAAAGGTGATGAGTTGAGTTGGTGCTTGTGCAAAGATAGGGCAAGTCCTTCAGGGATTGTCTACTAAGGCTTCAGGAGGGTCTGAGAGTGTCCAGAAGTGATTTGATGGTTGTGCAAAGATAGGGCCAAGTCAGGAGAGGCTTAGGAGTATCTTTGGGAGCAGGTGGTCGAGTGTGCAAACTTAGGGCGAGGCCGTACGGATTTGGTACGGACGTGTACGGACCGTACGGATCCGTACGGACCTGTCCCGACCCGAAAGCTCATAACTCGATCATTTCAGAAGTTATGAAGTTTGTGCAAAAATAGGGCATAGGTCAGCTCTTAAGAGAAGAAGACAAAACAAGCTCTTAAGAGAAGAAGACAAAAGAAGCTCTTAAGAGAAGATGACAAAGAAGATAAGGTGCTGTGATATGATTGGAGAGTTTGGTCATGGAACAGGCTGGCTTTGACTGTAAAGGCAAGGGGAGCCACGACCATGAACCTAGACTGATCTGTGGACAGATTAGGAGGAGCTTAAGGAGAGCCAATCACAGCACAGCCCTGGTTTGAATTAAAGATAGGCGCCAGCTGCTTCAGCCAATCAGATTCAACTACACAGATTGCAACAAGACCAGTTCATCTACACCATCCATTCCTCTTAAGTTATTTACAGCCATTAGATATAGGTTTATGATGTCTCAGATTGTAAAAGTCTATATAAACAGATGTATATGGCGATTTGTAACTCTTAAGAGAGTTAGGGGGATTTCCCCTTCTCCTTCATAGTCTTTGGTTACTTTGAATCTCCTGTTGAGATGAAGAGTGTCAAGTGAAGAATGGAGATGAGGGTTGAGTAGAATGAAGAAGAGGAAGGATAGGAAGGTTTGGGAGCTTTGGGATCAGCCTGTCCGTACAAGGCCGTACATGGCCGTACATGACAGGACAGGCCGTACAAGATAGGATCGACCAAAGCTCAACCAAACCTCACCATAAGTTATCCGAGTTACTTAAGTAAAGAGGAGAAGTTACCTTGGCATTTGTGGATGGATCAGACCGTTGGAAAGGATAAGGGAGAGTCTTGGACAGGCTGGCACAGCTGGACACGGAAAAGCAAAAGGTATGAGCCAGCTAATGAAGGCTCACACGCGCGGCTCACCTCATTGGACAAGTTTGAAATGGCCTTTGACTCCACATGCTTACCTTATCCTCTTAGCTACGAAAACCCTTGTCTCTTCTCTTATAAAGTTGTAAACACTCTCATTAATACAATCAAGCAAGTTATGAGTCTCTCTTAGTCTCTCTAAAACTCTCTCTAGACTCCAAATCTTATTTCAGACTTTAATCTTTTCTAAACTCATTCTAATCTTCTCTAAACACTCAGATTACTCTTAACATCATTAAAACTATCATGGTATCAGAGCCAGGTTAGTGAGAGCCTGAGGTCGTGTGAGATTCTTTGAAGTTACAAGTTTGAAGCTTTGAAGAAACTCTTGTGTGTTCTTGGGTGTTTGAGAGGTTCCGGGTACTTTTCAAGTTCAAGACTAGTTGTGGTGTGTTGTCTGAAGCTGCGTGGGTTGAAGATCGAGGCTGTGAGGGTTTCTACAAGTCATTCAACTCAAGATAGAGTTCCTGAAGCTTAGAGAGTTCATCATTCAACATGGAGAGTGGGATGAACATGAACATGAAGGTAGCCGTGTGTTTCAAGGGAAACAACTACTTGGTATGGTCAAGGATGGTGAGAACCACGGTGGGAAGCAAGGGGTTGTGGAAGCATATCAACCCCGGAGAAGCTCCAAAACTCATCACTCAAGGAGAGGATGATGGTGAGGCTGCAAGCAACGCGGCTGAGAAGTGGTATCAAGAGGACATGCTGGTGATGTCAGTGCTTCACGCATCCCTTGAGCCAGCAATCTTAGATGCCTACAGCTACTGTGAGTCTGCTAAGGAACTGTGGGACACACTGAAGAAGGTGTATGGGAATACATCAAACTTGAGCAGGGTGTTTGAGGTGAAGCAAGCGATTAACAACCTGGTACAAGAGGATATGGAGTTCACTAAACACCTTGGGAGATTCAGATCACTATGGTCCGAGATGGAGATGTTAAGGCCAAGCACTACAGATGCAGATGAGCTCAACAAGAGAAGAGAGCAAGACAAGGTCTTTGGCCTACTTCTCACCCTCAACCCGGCGTATAATGGTCTCATCCAGCACCTGCTTAGAGAAGACACTCTACCTGACCTTGAGGATGTGTGTGCGCGGATTCAGAAGGAGCAAGGCTCCATTGGGTTGTTTGCCAAGAAAGGAGACCTTTCCCTTGCAAGCCAAGCGACTCAAGAGGAAGGGAATGAAGCTACACAAGCAAATAAGGCTGCTGCGCATGGGAAGTATGAGGAGAGGAGGTTCAATGGGAACTGTGATCACTGCAAGAAGCATGGCCACAAGAAGAGTCAATGCTGGATCCTTCACCCACATCTCAAACCGGCAAAGTTCATGAAGGACCGTGAGGCAAGGGCTAATGTATCAGATGGAACGAGTGGAGCTGGTCCAAGCAAAGGAAAGGAGATAGATGGGCGTGAAGGAGGTGATGGGAAGTCTCTTGTAGCCTACACTGGAGCCCCAAGCAACCGTGGGAACTATGATCAAGAGTATCTAAGGAGATCCGACCTGGATGCTCTCATCAAGCTCTTTAAAGAGCATGGTAACACATTTGCTTATTCCTTTGGTGCTAGGGCTATAGAGAATGATGAGAATCTAACTAGAACTGATAGGATGCATGAAAGTGTGATTGAGATGTTAAACCAATCTAGAACGGCTAGTTTTGCTAGGAATGATCATGTATTCAAACCATCTAGTATCCTTGCTCATATTGCTAGTTCACATACCATTAAGCCTTTAGTAGTTGATTCTGGTGCATCTCATCATATGATAAGTGACACTAGTTTAATTAAAGACATTGTACCAATGAATGGTAATGTGATGATAGCTAATGGAGATAAGATACCTATTAGAGGAATAGGAAGTCTTAAACTGTTTGGTAAGGAGACTAAAGCCTTTTATATGCCTGAATTTACTTCAAACTTGTTATCTGTTAAGAAATGTGCTACTGATTTGCAATGCAATGTCATATTCAGTCCTAATGATGTGAAGTTTCAGGATATTAAAAGCAGCAAGATGATTGGAAAGGGAGTGACTAAAGGAGAATTGTATTTGCTCAAAGATCTTGCTCCTGTTTCTAGTTATAGCTGCTCGTTTACTTCTGTTTCTGGTTCTAGTTTAAGTAAAAATGCATTGTGGCATGCTAGATTAGGACACCCTCATAATAAGGCTTTAAAACTGATGTTGCCAGGTGTTTCCTTTGAGAATAATGAGTGTGAAGCTTGCATCTTAGGCAAGCATTGTAGAACTGTCTTTACCAAGTCTACTACTGTTTATGAAAAATGTTTTGATCTTATTCATTCTGATGTTTGGACTGCACCTTGCCTTTCTAGAGACAATCATAAGTACTATGTAACTTTCATTGATGAAAAATCCAAATACACCTGGTTAACTTTAATTCCAACCAAAGATAGGGTACTTGATGCATTTAAAAACTTTCAAGCCTATGTGACTAACCATTACAATGCCAAGATAAAAATTTTTAGGTCAGATAATGGAGGAGAGTACACAGGACAAGCATTCAAGCTACATCTATCTCAACATGGAATACTTCATCAGACAAGCTGTCCCTATACACCACAACAGAATGGTGTGGCTGAAAGGAAGAACAGGCACTTGATGGAAGTAGCCAGGTCCATGATGTTTCAATCCAATGTGCCTAAGAAGTTTTGGAGTGATGCAGTTGCTACGGCTTGTTATCTCATCAACAGGACACCAACTCTGATCCTTCAAGGACAATCACCATTTGAGGTATTGAATCAGTACAAACCTTCACTCGAGCATATGAAGATCTTTGGATGTTTGTGTTTTGTGATGGTGCCTGGAGAGATAAGAAACAAGCTAGAAGCTAAGAGTTCAAAGGCAATGTTCATTGGATACTCATCAAGTCAGAAAGGATACAAGTGCTATGATCCTAACACAAGGAGAGTGTTAGTATCTAGAGAAGTAAAGTTTGTTGAAGAAAAAGGATATTATGAAGAGCAGATTCAAGAAGATTTGAAGGATCTTACATCTGATAGAGCTGAAACCTTGAGGTTGATCCTAGAAGGGCTTGGAATCAACATGAACCAAGGACATCAGGGGGGGAGAAGCACAACTCCAGCACCGGATCATCAGACTTCCAACCTTGAGCATGAAGGGGGGAATGAAACAAGAACTCCAAACCTTGAGCGTGAAGAAACAAGTAGAGAAGAGAGTTCTGGCTCTCATGATCAAGGTGTGGAATCAGATGATCAACAAGAAGAAGCTAATGATCAGCTAAGGGAAGAGGGAGCTGAAGCAAGTCAGCTAGGAGAAGAAAGATCCGAAATGTTGTCACAAGAAGAAGAACAAGAGATGGCACAAGAAGGGCCAATGTTAAGAAGAAGTACAAGGCTGAGAAAGGACCCTTCCAGTTGGGTAAACACGAGAGTGTACTACAATGCCCAAGCTGTGGAGCATCCTACTCAGGCCGTGTGTTCTTTCAGTCAATATCCAGAAGCACATTGTGCATTTATGGTAAACTTGAATGAGAATCACATTCCAAGAAGCTATGAAGAGGCAATGGAGGATAAGGAGTGGAAGGAATCAGTAGGAGCTGAGGCAGGAGCTATGATAAAGAATGATACATGGTATGAGAGTGAACTACCAAAAGGGAAGAAGGCAGTGTCTAGTAGATGGATCTTTACAATCAAGTACAAGGCTGATGGGTCGATTGAGAGGAAGAAAACTAGACTAGTAGCAAGAGGGTTTACTCAGACATATGGAGAGGATTACATTGAGACATTTGCACCAGTAGCCAAGCTACACACAATTAGAATTGTTTTAAGCTTGGCTGTGAACCTTGGATGGGGATTGTGGCAAATGGATGTGAAGAATGCATTTCTACAAGGAGAACTTGAGGATGAAGTCTATATGTATCCTCCACCAGGTCTTGAACATCTAGTGAAGAGAGGGAATGTACTGAGGTTAAAGAAGGCTATCTATGGGCTGAAGCAATCACCAAGAGCATGGTACAACAAGCTGAGCACAACTCTGAATGGCCGAGGCTTTAGGAAGTCAGAATTGGACCATACTCTCTTTACCCTTACTACACCCTCAGGTATGGTTGCTCTCCTTGTGTATGTGGATGATATCATTATCACAGGAAGTGATAAAGAAGGTATCAAAGCAACCAAGGAGTTTCTAAAGTCTATGTTTGAAATAAAAGACTTGGGAGAAATGAAATACTTTCTTGGAATTGAGATTTGTAGATCCAAGGAAGGTTTGTTCATGTCCCAAAGGAAGTATACACTTGATCTTTTGAAAGATGCAGGTGCTTATGGAGGCAAGACAGCAAGAATGCCAATGGAGGATGGCTACAAAGTACCAAGAGAGGGGGAGATTGAAGACAGCAAGCCATTTCATGATCCTAAACTCTATAGAAAACTTGTTGGAAAATTGATTTATCTAACCATCACAAGACCTGATATATGCTTTGCTGTGAATCAGGTGAGTCAACACATGCAGCTTCCCAAGGAACATCATTGGCGTATGGTGGAGAGGTTGCTGATGTATCTAAATGGCTCGCCGGATCAAGGTGTATGGATGGGGTGCAATGGAAGCACAGAAGTGGTGGGCTATTGTGATGCTGATTGGGCAGGTGATAGAGCTGACAGAAGATCAACAACCGGCTATTGCACATTCATTGGAGGCAACTTGGTGACTTGGAAGAGTAAGAAACAGAAGGTGGTGTCATGCTCTAGTGCAGAAGCTGAATATAGAGCCATGCTGAAGCTTACAAACGAGCTAGTTTGGATCAAGGGCATCTTGAAGCATTTGGAGATAGCACAAGACACTCCAATGACAATGCATTGTGACAACCAGGCCGCCATTCACATAGCCTCCAACTCGGTGTTCCATGAGAGAACAAAGCACATTGAGGTTGATTGCCACAAGGTGAGGCAGATGATTGTCCTAGGAGTCATCTTGCCATGTTATACTAGGAGTGAAGATCAGTTGGCTGATGTATTCACCAAGGCTGCAAGGCAAAAGACAATGGAGTCCATTCATATCAGATTGGGCCTCATTGATCTTGGGAAGAGAAGCAGCTGATCCCCTTAGTCATGAGATCTTTACTCTTTTTCCCTCATTAAGGTTTTGTCCCAATGGGTTTTCCTTAGTGAGGTTTTTAATGAGGAAGATCTCATGGCTGTCCAAGCTTAGTCTTTCACAAAGCTAAGCTTGAGGGGGAGTGTTGAGATGAAGAGTGTCAAGTGAAGAATGGAGATGAGGGTTGAGTAGAATGAAGAAGAGGAAGGATAGGAAGGTTTGGGAGCTTTGGGATCAGCCTGTCCGTACAAGGCCGTACATGGCCGTACATGACAGGACAGGCCGTACAAGATAGGATCGACCAAAGCTCAACCAAACCTCACCATAAGTTATCCGAGTTACTTAAGTAAAGAGGAGAAGTTACCTTGGCATTTGTGGATGGATCAGACCGTTGGAAAGGATAAGGGAGAGTCTTGGACAGGCTGGCACAGCTGGACACGGAAAAGCAAAAGGTATGAGCCAGCTAATGAAGGCTCACACGCGCGGCTCACCTCATTGGACAAGTTTGAAATGGCCTTTGACTCCACATGCTTACCTTATCCTCTTAGCTACGAAAACCCTTGTCTCTTCTCTTATAAAGTTGTAAACACTCTCATTAATACAATCAAGCAAGTTATGAGTCTCTCTTAGTCTCTCTAAAACTCTCTCTAGACTCCAAATCTTATTTCAGACTTTAATCTTTTCTAAACTCATTCTAATCTTCTCTAAACACTCAGATTACTCTTAACATCATTAAAACTATCATCTCCCAATCTCTATTCTCTGGTTACCTAATCTCTCAATCTCTCTAATCTCTCAATCTCTCACCCAAAGTCTCTTAATCTCACACCATTCTTATTCTTCCATCAGTCTCTTTGTTATTCTCTTCCATTGTTGAACAAGACTCAGTCCCAACCTGTGGAGGTTGATTCACCACGCCCACACAACCTGTGCTCTGAAAATCTCACATGGTATCAGAGCCAGGTTCGTCAGAACTTGGTTCCAGCTTCCGCTCAAGCACAAGCTCACTCCCATGCCATTTCAAGCCAAGAAGAAGCTTCATGGTCCAGCCGACTGTTCAACCTCTTCAAGAAGAAGATGTGCTCATCCATGGTGTCCAGGAGCTGTCCTTGGTCGTTCTACACTCTCTCATGTCCGTCCTGAAGAAAGAAAGCCATTGGAAGCATGTCCAAGCCTTTCCTATTCTCTGTCCAAGGAAAACCCTTCAAGAAGAAAGCTTTCTACTGGTGACTTGTGGTGGCGACTCAAACATGGTGAAAGGAGGTGTCTTTGGCATGGTGGGTTCAAGGAGAAAGGCCAGGCAAAGAAGGAGATGTTGGTTCTCAAACCAACAGCTCAGATCTGGCCAGTTATGATTCATATTGCCTTGGAGGTTCAAGGAACCAGCACAGGTTCCTTGGCTGTAAGCTAAACCTCCTTCCCTTGTTTAAAGCTTGTGTCTTTATGTTATGGTTGTGTTGTGTGGTGTGGTTAAGTCCTGCGGATTCTGTTTTACATCATCTTGTGTGATTGCTAAATAAAAATTAGTTGAATCTGTCCCAGGATGCTTTAAAGGCTTGTTTAGTGTTTAAAGAGTAAAATGCTTGCTCCTGTTAAGTAATGAGTTTGATAAATGTGAAATGGTATTGTTTGAAGCTCATGAACTGAAAACAGATTGAAAGTAATGCATTGTCTAATGTTAAGTGATGATAGTAATGCTTAGCCTAAGTTATAAATGAATGTGTGATGGATTATATTGTTGCATTCATGAATTGAAACTGGTTAAGGCTAGTGCATACTGTCAAATGGCTGTCTTACATTGAAGCATTAGATTCATGTCTAAATGCTGAGTAAAGAAGCTTTAAAAGTGCCTAAGTAACTTGTCTTGAATCTGGTAGGATCTTGCATGTACTTAGAGAGTTAGCTTGCCAAGAATAGAACTTGATAATGCCTTGTGTCTATCTGTTGCATTGCTTGTGATATTGGGAATCAAACTTGATGATTTATTAATCAAGTTTTGACAACAATACTATTGAAAATGGTGAAATGCTTAATGTCAGTTCTAAATGAAACTTGTCTTGTTAAGATGATAGATTATATTATCTAATCATACTTGCTGTCATGAGTAGAAACTGATTCAGATTAATGCATACTGCCTTGTTGCTGCCTTGTATTGTTGCATTTAGATTAAAAGTCTAAGTAGCATATTAAGGAGTGATTAAAATTGCCTAATACTTTGACTTGAATCTGATAAGGTCTTGCTTAGTATTTAGAGAATGGTTGCTTGCATAGATAAGAACTTGACAGTGTCTTGATTCTATCTAATGTTATAAAGCTTGAGACATTGGTGATCAAACTTGATGAAGTCAAGGATTGATCCCAATGCAATTGTGTCTTATCTTTGCTGGAGTTTGAGTGGTGTTTCAGGTTCACAAGAAGTGTTCTTTGCTCACCATCCATCCAAGTAGAAGAGGAAGACCTTGCCATTGTTAAAGCAATGGAGAAAGACTTGTGTGTATGGCCGGTTGAGATAGCGCAGCTAGTAATAGTGATGAGCTCCTGGTTCATGGAGACACACAAGTAAAGGTCATCATCTAAGTCTTGGGGAGACTGATGACCTGAAGGCATTGGAGCTGAAGGCAATGGCAGATCGGTTGGGTTAAGCGCAGCTGTAGGTAGTGATGCGCTCCCGGTTTGAAGTCTCATTGAGACTCACTTCAAGCTTGCACCTATACTAAGTCAAGCTTGAGGTGTGGACTCAAGTGAGCTACCAGAAGATCCTCTAAGCTCAATGACCTGGTTCCTCAAGGCCATTGCAAGCTGATCATGTGTAGATGCAGCCGAAGTAGAGGGAAGAAAAAAGCCACTCAATGAGCTTCTAATAAGAAGTACTTGGAGAGTAAGCTGAGGTATCTCCTCAGTGCAATGGTGGTTAAGTGGGGAAGTAAGCATCAAGTCTGAAGAAGATGGAGGTGTTCCCACAAGGTTGTTCATGAAGCTTAGTAAGCGCTCACCTTCAAGCTTGGACCTTCCCTATACTCGGTCTCAAGCTTGAGAAGGAGTGTTAGTGAGCTTGTGTGATGAAAGGAGAAGCTGTTAAGCGTAGCAAGTGAGGACTCAAGTGGCGAAATGAAGAGACCACTCCTCACCATCTTAAACAAGGGAGTAAACCTAGTCTCATCTATTTTTAATATGTCTTCTAGTAGAAGGTCTAGGCTAATTGCACTGGAAATATTTTGCTACTGCATTGTCTTATTGATATTAAGTAATGTCTAGAGTCCCAAAATCTCATGTTCTGTTCATTGCATTGTCTTGTGTATTGCCATAGCTTGAAATCATCATGAATGTGTTGTAGAATTGAGTAGAATGTCTCTGCTGCTTGCATCATGATTGATAAGCTGTTTTGCATACATAAGCATGTCTCATACTGTCTAAGTTCAATCCTATTGTTGTCTGATGCTATTGCCTATGTTTAATCCATCATTGATTGTCTTGCATCAATTAGAAATTGTCTAAGTTGCTTGCATCATTAGTATTGATTGGAACTGTTGTGCATAGCTTTAATATTGCTCTCGGATTGAACCTGATGCATTCATGTAGTTAATGCTTTAAGACTGTGCATTCATGTATTGATGCATTTAAAAATGAGCCTAAATTGTCAATGTATTGTTTAAAGCTTGCATTGTCATTTTAGAAATTTAAAACTGATTGTTCTTGCTTTGATTGATTGGCTTGTTTCAAGATTTATATATTGTTGTGGCATGGGTGATCAAACAGGATGGATGATCTTAGTTTGATCCCAATGGGATGATCTGATCTTGCATTGAGTTGTGGTGGTGTTAGGTACACAAGGAGTGTGATACATGTAACTCGCCAACAACCAAGAATGTAAAGACAAAGGTCTTGTGCCATTGCATATCATCACCAGGACATGTTAGTCCATAATCTACAGGAAGTGTAGTGTGATTGAGTATGCAATGAGAGATGGCCATTGCATAATACCATTGGACATATCTAGTCCTTAGTCTACAGGAAGTGTAGCATGGGTCATTATGCAATGAGAGGTGTGTCTTGTGAGACTCTCTATGGTGATTCAAACACCCTAGTTCCTGGTTAAGGAAGAGAGTAAACTCACAAGAAGAAAGCTATCATGAAAGATGATAGTTATTAGACCATGGAGATGCATAGGATCATCACAAGCTTAGCTCCTTCTAGTCTCGGTTCTAAGCTTGAGGGGGAGTCTTAATGCATATGATCCATGGTCAGTAACAAGTCTTTGCAAAGACTTCTACAAGGATCATCAACCGGACCAAGTCAGTGGCATGTCTAGGTAAGAGGCTGTTCAGAGCAGCCTTGGCGAGTGAGGAAGAAGGCTCTCCATCAATGCGGCTTCAATGAGAGGTGATTGAGGAGAAGCTGATGAATCCATTCTGCCTTTCCAAGAAGTTGATGATGCCAAGAAGATGGTGCATTGGCCGAGTTAGGAAACTCACAAAAACACAAGGGAAGTTCCCTTAGATTTTTAAACTCTTTCTTCAAATCTTCTTCATTCATCTTATTCATTGCTTATGCGTGAAAAGATACTTAAAAAGAATATGATTGAAGTGTGAGATTGTGTGCATCAAGTGTGATGCAGGATATTCATTTTCTTGGTTTTGATAGGTACTGATGCACCTTTGGGATAATGTATCAGGTACCATTGCTTGAGCCTCACTAAAGGTGTTCCTGGTCATTTCCTAGCTTCTCTAAGGTGGCTGTGAAGTCTGTTGAGAGGGGGAGATCCAAACCAGGTCTATGAGGAGGGCAAGCCGTGTGTGAAGTGTTGATAAGGCTCACTGGTGTTTGAAGATACTCTGGTCGTGTCCTAGCTTCTCTAAGATGGCTGAGAAGTCAGTTGAGAGGGGGAGACTTCAAACCAGTTCCATGAAGAGGTGAAGCTGAAGTGTGAAGTGTGTGCAAAGCTGTGAAGAGTTGTTGCACCTATTAGGCCGTGATCCAGAGCTTCTTGTGTCCAACCACACTGGTTCTAAGGCACAAGGGCTCACTGGCCAATCCCCAGGCCTTGATGAACCTACTCTTTTTCCCTTACAAGGTTTTGTCCCAAAGGGTTTTCCTTGTAAGGTTTTTAATGAGGGGATTCTTCAAGGTTCCAAGCTTGACTTAGGATCAGCTAAGGTCAAGCTTGAGGGGGAGTGTTAACTTGAAAAGAAGAAGTGGAGAAGCAAAGGTGATGAGTTGAGTTGGTGCTTGTGCAAAGATAGGGCAAGTCCTTCAGGGATTGTCTACTAAGGCTTCAGGAGGGTCTGAGAGTGTCCAGAAGTGATCTGATGGTTGTGCAAAGATAGGGCCAAGTCAGGAGAGGCTTAGGAGTATCTTTGGGAGCAGGTGGTCGAGTGTGCAAACTTAGGGCGAGGCCGTACGGATTTGGTACGGACGTGTACGGACCGTACGGATCCGTACGGACCTGTCCCGACCCGAAAGCTCATAACTCGATCATTTCAGAAGTTATGAAGTTTGTGCAAAAATAGGGCATAGGTCAGCTCTTAAGAGAAGAAGACAAAACAAGCTCTTAAGAGAAGAAGACAAAAGAAGCTCTTAAGAGAAGAAGACAAAGAAGATAAGGTGCTGTGATATGATTGGAGAGTTTGGTCATGGGACAGGCTGGCTTTGACTGTAAAGGCAAGGGGAGCCACGACCATGAACCTAGACTGATCTGTGGACAGATTAGGAGGAGCTTAAGGAGAGCCAATCACAGCACAGCCCTGGTTTGAATTAAAGATAGGCGCCAGCTGCTTCAGCCAATCAGATTCAACTACACAGATTGCAACAAGACCAGTTCATCTACACCATCCATTCCTCTTAAGTTATTTACAGCCATTAGATATAGGTTTATGATGTCTCAGATTGTAAAAGTCTATATAAACAGATGTATATGGCGATTTGTAACTCTTAAGAGAGTTAGGGGGATTTCCCCTTCTCCTTCATAGTCTTTGGTTACTTTGAATCTCCCAATCTCTATTCTCTGGTTAACTAATCTCTCAATCTCTCTAATCTCTCATCTCTCACCCAAAGTCTCTTAATCTCACACCATTCTTATTCTTCCATCAGTCTCTTTGTTATTCTCTTCCATTGTTGAACAAGACTCAGTCCCAACCTGTGGAGGTTGATTCACCACGCCCACACAACCTGTGCTCTGAAAATCTCACATAGAGATCACATGATCAGGAGAGTGTATAGACTAGCCCTTAGGCGAGAGATCAATGAGTCCTAACCTGATGTGTATGGACTCCATTGTCTTTTGCCTTGCTGCCTTTGTGAACACATCTGCTAATTGATCCTCACTCCGAGTATAACAAGGTAGAATCACCCCAAGAATCATCATCTGCCTCACCTTGTGACAATCAACCTCAATGTGCTTTGTTCTCTCATGGAACACAGAATTAGATGCAATGTGGATAGCTGCTTGATTATCACAATGCATTGTCATTGGCGTTGCTTGAATAATCTCCAGATGCTTCAAAATCCCTTTTATCCACACTAGCTCATTTGTAAGCTTCAGCATTGCTCTATACTCAACCTCAGCACTAGAACAAGACACCACCTTCTGCTTCTTACTCTTCCAAGTGACCAAGTTACCACCAATGAATGTACAATAGCCTGTGGTTGATCTTCTGTCTGCTCGGTCTCCAGCCCAATCTGCATCACAGTAGCCTACTACCTCAGTACTCTTGTTACATCCCATCCATACTCCAAGACCAGTAGTTCCATTCAGATACATCAAGATCCTTTCCACCATCCGCCAATGGTGCTCCTTAGGAACTTGCATGTGTTGACTGACTTGATTCACCGCAAAACACACATCAGGTCTAGTAATGGTAAGATAAATCAACTTCCCCACTAGCTTCCTATACAGCTTAGGATCATGGAATGGCATGCTATCCTCAATCTCCCCCTCACGTGGAACCTTGTAACCATCCTCCATTGGCATCTTGGCTGTCTTTCCTCCATAGGCATCTGCTCCCTTCAAGAGATCAATCACATATTTCCTTTGGGACATAAACAATCCTTCCTTTGATCTGCATATCTCAATCCCAAGAAAATGTGAGATTTGAGAGCTCTGGCTGTGTATGTGTAAGAAAAGCCATTAAAGGCAAAGATAAGGTCTTGAACTAGTTGAATAAGAGGTCTGATGAAACTGTTGAAGAGTTAAGTATAAATATGTGAAGCATAAAGGGGGTTAAGACTGAAGGGAGTATGTTAAGCATTGGTGTGATGGGAGAGGTTCACAATGGCCTGACCGTACAAGGCCGTACAAGGCCGTACGGTCCGTACACATTCAGATAAGTGAAACCTCGACCACACGGTCACAAGAAGTTACCCGAGTAACTCATGTGGAAAGGAGAGGCTTTGGCTGATGGATCAGACCGTTGGAGGATAAGAAGAGACGCGGCTTGATAGGCTGGCACAGCTGGAAAGGCAAGAGCATCTTGGTCCAAGATGCCAGATACTCCAAGCATGTGGAGAAGCTGATTGGCCGGTCTAAAGAAAGCTTATCCTCTCCTTGTTGACTTCACATGCTTAGCTTAGCCCTTTGATTTCGAAAACCCTTATGATCTCACACTATATATTGTAACTCTTGTCATTAATAATAAATCATACAGTTCTGAGTTTATCTCTCTAAGTTCATACTCTCTTAATCATGATTCTAGTCTAATCTCTTCATAATCTCTCATTCTGTTCCTTAATCTTCTCTAAATCATTTCATTCTCTTAATCTTTCATGGTATCAGAGCCAGGTTACCCATTTCCTGGTTTCTAAATCTCAGTAATCTTCAGCTTCATTTCATTTACGGTTGTTCTTAAGCATTTGGAATGGAAGAAAGCAAGAGCAAGGCTCTCTCGGTTGCGGTTACGTTGAAGGGTGGTACTAACTACCTGTTGTGGTCTCGCTTGGTGAAAGCGGCAGTTGGGAGCAAGGGTTTATGGAGCAATATCTCAGATGGAGCTCCGAAACCAGTTGCTAAAGAAGGAGAAGGCGGTCAAGAGCTGATGGTGGTAGATCAAGAGAAGTGGGATCAAGATGACTTGAAGGTGCTTACTGTACTACATGGGTCACTTGAAGCTTCAATCCTGGAAGCCTACAGCTACTGTGAGACGCCAAAGGACCTGTGGGATACGCTCCAAAAGGTCTACGGTAACATCTCTAATCTGAGCCGTGTGTTTGAGTTGAAGAGATCAATCAACACACTTGTGCAAGAAGAGGTGGAGTTTACTAAACACTTGGGAAAGTTCAGAGCCTTATGGTCTGAGCTAGAGATGCTGAGGCCTAACACCACTGATCAAGATGTTCTCATGGAGAGAAGAGAGCAGGATCAAGTGTTTGGGTTGTTGCTCACCTTGAATCCGGTCTACAATGACCTCATCAAGCACATCTTGAGATCACCAAAGCTCCCTTCCCTTGAAGATGTATGTGCGCAGATACAAAGAGAGGAGGGATCAGTTGGGTTGTTTGGAGGAAAGGGGGAGCTTACACTCGCAAATCAAGCTGATGCTATCCAAGCAAACAAAGCGGCTTACAAGACTGATGAAGGGAAGTTTGGAGGGAAGTGTGATCATTGCAAGAAGCAGGGCCATAAGAGGAGCCAATGCTGGATTCTACACCCTCACCTCAAGCCTACCAAGTTCATGAGGGATAGAGAGGCAAGGGCGCATCTGTCTGATGGAGCTAGTGAAGCTGGAACATCCGGAGCTGGACAGGCCATGCGAGATGGTGAAGGGAAGGCCTTAACCACTCAGCACACTCCGGGGAAGAGCACTGATGGTGAGATGATAAGGAGATCAGACATTGATGCCCTTATCAAAGCTCTCAAGGAGAATGGTAACTGTATGAACACTCCTCTAGGATATTCTCTTGCTGCATCATACATAGATAGAACTTATGGTTATCTAAGTCATAACAGTGAGATAAATGATGCATCTAGATTTCTAAACAGCTTGAATGATTTGCCTAGAACACTTGCTGCTAAAAATGTGATAAAACCTTTGATTGTAGATTCAGGTGCATCTCATCACATGATTAGTGACACTAGTCTCATTAAGGATATAGAACCTGCTTGTGGAAATGTGATGATTGCAAATGGTGATAGAATTGCAATTAAAGGGATAGGAAATCTAAATCTGTTTGATAAGGAGTCTAAAGCTTTCTATATGCCTGAATTCACATCAAATTTATTATCTGTTAAAAGATGTACTACTGATCTACATTGTAATGTTATCTTTAGTCCTAATGATGTGAAGTTTCAGGATATTGACACAAGAAAGATGATTGGCAAGGGAGTTACCAAAGGAGAGCTTTATATGCTAGAAGACATAGCTCCCATTTCCAATTCAAGTTTCTCGTTTAGTTCTATCTCTAGTTTGAATAATGATGCATTATGGCATGCTAGATTAGGACATCCACATGTTAGGGCTTTAAGCATAATGTTACCAGGTGTCATGTTTAAAAATAATGAATGTGAAGCATGTATCTTGGGCAAACATTGTAAGACAGTCTTTAAAAACTCAACTACTATATATGAGAAATGCTTTGACCTTGTGCATTCTGATGTTTGGACTGCTCCTTGCTTGTCTAGGGAAAATTATAAGTACTTTGTAACATTCATTGATGAAAAATCCAAATACACCTGGATAACACTCATTAAAACTAAGGATAGAGTTCTTGAAGCATTTAAAAACTTTCAAGCTTATGTATCTAACCATTATAATGCCAAGCTTAAGATTTTCAGATCAGATAATGGTGGGGAATATACAAGCAATGCCTTCAAGCAACATCTAGCCTTACACGGAATCCTTCATCAAACTAGCTGTCCTTACACTCCACAACAAAATGGTGTGGCTGAGAGAAAGAACAGACATCTAATGGAGGTTGCAAGATCAATGATGTTTCAAACCAATGTCCCAAAGAGATTTTGGAGTGATGCTGTGATCTCAGCCTGCTACTTGATCAACCGAATTCCTACAAGAGTCTTGGAAGATCAATCACCGTTTGAAGTACTGAATAAGGTCAAGCCATCTCTAAGCCATTTGAGAGTGTTCGGAAGCCTATGTTATGTGCTGATTCCAGGAGACATGAGGAACAAGTTGGAGCCTAAGAGTACCAAAGCCATGTTTGTGGGATACTCAACAACACAAAGAGGATACAAATGCTTTGATCCGCAAACAAGAAGACTTCTAGTTTCAAGGGACGTAAAGTTCATAGAAACTAAAGGTTACTATGAAGAAAGGAGCTGGGAAGATCTGGAAGATCTAGCTCAACCATCTGATAAGGCCGCAAGTCTTAGGATGATCTTGGATGGTCTTGGGATCAATACAACCCAGGATCCAAATGGGCGAGAAGCACCAGTTCAAAATGAAGCTGAAGACACATCCCATGCTGATCATGAAGGGGGAAACAAGTCTGATACAGCTCATGAGAATGAAGGGAGCTCAAGTCCTGATCAACAAGTGATGCACAATGAAGATGCAACTGAAGAAAGAAGAGATCAGATGGAGATACAACCTGAAGAAAGGGAAGAGGTACTGAATGAAACGGCTATAGAACCTGATGTTGTCAGTGAGCCACTTATGGAGACAGTGCCATTAAGAAGAAGTACGAGAGTAAGGAAGGATCCATCTAACTGGACCAATACCAGAGTCTATTACAATGCTCAAGCCGTTGCACATCCTAGTCAAGCTGTCTGTTCATTTGCCGAGTTCCCAAACGAGCATTGTGCCTTTATGACAAGTTTGGATACAAGCTACATACCAAGGACATATGAGGAGGCAATGAAAGACAAAGAGCGGAGAAACTCAGTTGCGGATGAGGCTGATGCTGATGCTATGGTTAAGAATGGAACCTGGTATGAGAGTGAGCTGCCTCAAGGGAAGAACGCAGTATCATGTAAATGGATATTTACAATCAAGTATAGACCAGATGGGACGGTTGATAGGAAGAAGACCAGGCTTGTGGCTAGAGGGTTTACACAGACATATGGAGAGGACTACATAGACACATTTGCTCCAGTAGCTAAGCTTCACACCATCAGAATCATCTTATCAATTGCTACTAACCTTGAATGGGGATTGTGGCAAATGGATGTGAAGAATGCATTTCTACAAGGGGAACTTGAAGATGAGGTGTATATGCAGCCTCCGGGTCTTGAGAGTCTTGTGAGTCTTGTGAAGCCAGGGAATGTCCTAAGATTGAAGAAGGCTATCTATGGATTGAAGCAATCACCTAGAGCCTGGTATCACAAGCTGAGTACTACACTGAATGGAAAAGGCTTCAGGAAGTCTGAACTGGACCATACCTTGTTCACTCTAAACACAACCTCAGGTATCATCTGTCTATTGGTCTATGTTGATGACAATATCATTACTGGGAGTGATAAGGTTGGAATACAAGAAACCAAAGACTATCTCAAGTCTGTGTTTGAGATTAAAGATCTTGGAGAGATGAAATACTTTCTTGGGATTGAGATTTGTAGATCCAAGGAAGGATTATTCATGTCCCAAAGAAAATATACACTTGATCTTTTGAAAGATGCAGGTAAACTTGGAGGACAAACCGCGAAAATGCCAATGGAGGATGGGTACAAAGTACCAAGAGAGGGGGAGCTTGAAGACAGCAAGCTGTTCCATGACCCTAAGCTTTATAGGAAGCTAGTGGGTAAGCTAATCTACCTAACAATCACACGACCTGATATCTGCTTTGCTGTGAATCAGGTGAGTCAACACATGCAAGCTCCAAAGGATCACCATTGGAGAATGGTAGATAGAGTGCTAAGCTACCTCAACGGATCACCAGGCCAAGGAGTCTGGATGGGATGCAATGGGAGTACAGAAGTTGTTGGCTACTGTGATGCAGATTGGGCTGGAGATAGAGCAGACAGAAGATCTACAACCGGCTACTGCACCTTCATTGGAGGGAACCTTGTGACTTGGAAGAGCAAGAAGCAGAAGGTGGTCTCATGTTCTAGTGCGGAGGCAGAGTATAGAGCAATGCTGAAGCTCACTAATGAGTTGGTATGGATCAAGGGGATCTTGAAGCACATTGAGATTGAGCAAGTGGCGCCAATGACAATGCATTGTGATAACCAAGCCGCAATCCACATTGCCTCCAACTCAGTCTTCCATGAGAGAACCAAGCACATTGAAGTGGATTGTCACAAGGTGAGGCAGATGATAGTCTTGGGAGTGATTCTGCCATGCTATACAAGGAGTGAGGATCAACTGGCTGATGTGTTCACAAAAGCGGCAAGGATGAAGACAATGGAGTCCATCTACATCAGGTTGGGACTCATTGATCTTTCACCTAGGAGCTGAGCCCCTTACTATGAGGTCTTTACTCTTTTTCCCTCATCAAAGTTTTGTCCCAATGGGTTTTCTTTGGTGAGGTTTTTAATGAGGAAGATCTCATAGTGTCCAAGCTTAGACTTCACAAAGCTAAGCTTGAGGGGGAGTGTTGAAGAGTTAAGTATAAAGATGTGAAGCACAAAGGGGGTTAAGACTGAAGGGAGTATGTTAAGCATTGGTGTGATGGGAGAGGTTCACAATGGCCTGACCGTACAAGGCCGTACAAGGCCGTACGGTCCGTACACATTCAGATAAGTGAAACCTCGACCACACGGTCACAAGAAGTTACCCGAGTAACTCATGTGGAAAGGAGAGGCTTTGGCTGATGGATCAGACCTTTGGAGGATAAGAAGAGACGCGGCTTGACAGGCTGGCACAGCTGGAAAGGCAAGAGCATCTTGGTCCAAGATGCCAGATACTCCAAGCATGTGGAGAAGCTGATTGGCCGGTCTAAAGAAAGCTTATCCTCTCCTTGTTGACTTCACATGCTTAGCTTAGCCCTTTGAAATCGAAAACCCTTATGATCTCACACTATATATTGTAACTCTTGTCATTAATAATAAATCATACAGTTCTGAGTTTATCTCTCTAAGTTCATACTCTCTTAATCATGATTCTAGTCTAATCTCTTCATAATCTCTCATTCTGTTCCTTAATCTTCTCTAAATCATTTCATTCTCTTAATCTTTCAGAAACTAGTATGAACTTGAATCAGAAACAAAGAGACTTTGAGAGATTAAGAGATTAGAGACTAAGAAAGGGGTAGATTAAGGGAATCTGATCAAGAACACACTTTTATAATTATGAAGGAGATGGGGAAAACCCCCATACTCTCTTAAGAGATTACAAAACGTCCAAGACACATCCTTATATAGGCTTTACATCATTGCAACTCATAAACCTATATCTGATGGCTATAATTAACTTAAGGGAATGGATGGTGTAGATGAGATGGTCTTCTTGTAATATCTGATCACTTTAATTCAAACAAGGCAAGCTGGCGCCTGATCACTGATTGGCTCTCCTTAGGCTCCTCTTCATCTTCCCAAGTTACTGTCCAGATTCATAGTCAAGGCTGCTCTTCCTTTCCAGCAACAGCCAGCCTGTTTCTTTACTAAAGTAGCCAATCACACTCCAAAGGGATCTTCTTGATACTCCTTTGATGCCTTAGGATCAGAACCTTATCCCTTCGTCCAGCACACTCTAATGCTGCCCTATTCTTGCACAGACTTAGTACAAGCTACCCGAGATGTCAGGCTGCGCCCTATTTTCGCACCAACTTCATATCTTCTCAAATGGTCGAGTTATGCACTTTTGGGATCGACCTGGTACGTACGGATCCGTACGGTCCGTACACGTCCGTACCAAATCCGTACTACCTCACCCTAATATTGCACACACGCCCATTTGCTCCTCAACACTCTTCTAAGTCTCTCCTAGACTTTTCCCTTGCTTAGAACATCCCTCATATCACTTCTGAACACCTTTAGACTCCTCATCACTTTTGATAGGCAATCTCTAAAGCTCTTGCCCTATCTTTGTACAAGATCCATCTCAACTTAACACCTTTAGCTCCTCCATTCCTTTCTTCAAGTTAACACTCCCCCTCAAGCTTGACTCTAGATGATCCTAAGTCAAGCTTGGAACCTTGAAGAACTTCCTCATTAAAAACCTCACCAAGGAAAACCCTTTGGGACAAAACCTTGATGAGGGAAAAAGAGTAAAGTCTCCAAGGCCTAGGGATTGGCCAGTGAGTCTTTGTGCCTTACCAATAATGTAAGGGACACAAAGACTCTGGATCATGGCCCTCATGTGATGCAAGATATAACCCACTCCTCTTGCTCATCATCAACACTTCTTGTACTCTTCTTTAGACAGATCTTGGTCTCTCCCCCTTTCTCACAACCTTCTTGTTGTGATCAAGTGCTCGGACTACCAGATCTTCCTTGATAGATACAAGCTGAGTCTTGGCTGCTTCTTCTTCATGAGTCACCACCATGTTACTGAAACCTTCATGACAGGATGCTTCAGACTGTAGTACCAATCACCTCACTCTAGAGGCCGCATTGGTGATTGCTTCTTCATCCTTCATTATGCTTCATAACTGATCTGCTCCTCTTCTTGAATAACCACCAAGTACTCTCAGATCATGTAAGTTTCAACAAAAAATACTTCATTTCCCCCAAGTCTTTAATCTCAAAGCTTGCCTTGAGATACTCCTTTGTAGCCTTGATGCCTTCCTTATCACTGCCTGTGATGATGATATCATCCACATACACAAGCAACACCACAATACCAGATGAGGTGGTTAGGGTAAAGAGAGTGTGATCCAATTCTGACTTTCTGAACCCTCTCCCATTCAGTGTAGTACTCAACTTGTTGTACCACGCCCTTGGAGACTGCTTGAGACCATAGATAGCTTTCCTCAACCTCAACACATTACCCTTCTTTACTAGATGTTCAAGACCTGGTGGTGGGTGCATGTATACTTCATCTTCCAACTCTCCTTGAAGGAATGCATTCTTCACATCCATTTGCCACACATCCCACTCAAGATTCACAGCTAAAGATAATACAATCCTGATAGTATGAAGTTTAGCCACAGGAGCAAAGGTCTCAACATAGTCCTCACCATATGTCTGAGTAAATCCTCTTGCCACCAACCTAGACTTGCGCCTCTCTATTCTTCCATCAGGATGAAACTTGATTGTGAACACCCATTTACTAGTCACTGCCTTCTTCCCTTTAGGCAGCTCACTCTCATACCACGTTTCATTCTTAATCATGGCTCCGGACTCATCAGCAACTAAATCTCTCCACTCCTTTAAAGCCATAGCTTCTTCATATGTCCTTGGAATATAGCTCTCATCCAAGCTTACTGTGAAGGCTGTATGCTCGTCCGGAAACTCTGCAAAGGAACACATAGCTTGAGAAGGATGCTCCACAGCCTGGGCATTGTAGTACACTCTCGTGTTTACCCAGTTGGAAGCATCTCTCTTCACCCTTGTGCTCCTCCTTAGCTCCTGAACTTGTTCTTCTTGTGGCTCTTGCCCATCTTCACTTGATTGAGCACCACTCTCATTTGACCCATTAGGATCTCCTTCCCATTCTCCACTCTCATCTGAGCCAGTAGACTCTCTTTGCCCATCTCCACTAGACTGAGCACCACTCTCTACTTCCTGTGTCACCTCTTGATTATGCTGGCCTGAATCTTCTTGATTTTGCACTTGCTCATGAGATTCAATTCCATTCCCCTCTCATGATCAAGAGGAGTTGTTCTTTCAGCTTCACTAGTCGGATTGGAAGACTCTCTTCTTCCAGATTCCTGATCCTGGGATAACCCTATCCCTAGCTTCTCCAACATCACCCTCAGTGTTGTTGCTCTATCAGATGGAGCTTGAGACAAATCCTTCAGATTTTCCCACTCCTTTTCTTCATAATACCCTTTTGATTCAATAAACTTCACTTCTCTAGATACCATCACTCTCCTTGCTTCAGGATCATAGCACTTGTATCCCTTCTGAGTGATAGAGTATCCAATGAACATAGCCTTAGTACTCTTTGCCTCCAGCTTGTTTCTCTGTTCTCCTGGAGTCATGACATAGCATACACACCCAAATACTCGTAGGTGATCAATAAAAGGCTTGCTCTTATTCAGCACCTCAAATGGAGACAGATTCTTTAGTATCTTGGTTGGGACCCGGTTGATGAGATAGCAAGCAGTCTGTACAGCATCTCCCCAAAAACGTTTTGGGACATTTGCATGAAACATCATCGACCTAGTAACCTCCATCAAGTGCCTATTCTTCCTCTCAGCTACACCATTCTGCTGTGGTGTGTATGGACAACTGGTCTGATGCACAATCCCATGCTTGGCTAGATGACTCTTGAAGGCATTGCTGATGTATTCACCTCTGTTGTCTGATCTCAGTACCTTCACAGTAGCATTGTATTGATTAGATACATATGCTTGAAAGTTCATAAAAGCTTCTAGCACCCTATCTTTAGATGGAAGCAATGTGAGCCATGTATACTTAGACTTCTCATCAATGAATGTCACAAAGTATTTATGGCTGTCTCTAGACATGCATGGAGCGGTCCACACATCCGAGTGAACTAGATCAAAGCAATGCTCATAAGTAGTCTCAGATGTTGGGAAAACAGTCCTACAATGCTTTCCTAATATGCATGCTTCACAATCCAAGTGATTGAATGACATATTAGGGATTATCAATTCAATGGCACGAGCATGAGGATGTCCTAATCTAGCATGCCAAGTAATACTATCAATCTTCTCAGCAGTACTACTCAAGCAAATAGAATCAAAGGGATTAGAGGTCTTAGCCAAGTCGAGGTGGTATAGCTGGTTCTTGCTGTCTCCTCTACCAATGACTCTCCCAGTCTTCAAATCTTGAAACCCAACTTCATCAGGTCTGAATACTACTTGACAACCGAGATCAATGGTAGCTTTCTTCACAGATAATAGATTTGAAGTGAACTGAGGCATGTAGAAGGCAGCTGTGTCCTTCTCAAACAGTTTGAGCTTTCCCACTCCTTCTATTGGGATCATGGCACCATTAGCTATCATAACACTCCCTGTTGCAGCCTTGATCTCACTTATAAGCCTCCTATCACTGATCATATGATGACTTGCTCCAGAATCAATCACAATGGGTTTAGAAGCTCCGGATTGTATAGCATGCTTCTTGCTTGCTGCTAAGGCTTGTACATGTTCCATGAACACTCTCCATTCCTTCCTGGTGATGCGATCATCAGCTCCACTCCCTTTCTTCTGCTCTTTTAACACCCCACTGTCTTCTACTGATTCCCCCATGTAGGCTGAGTAAGAACACTCTCCCACAACTCTCTTCCTACCCTTTCCTATGTTGATAGAAGCTTTGGATAGCATTCTGCACCTCCTCCTCTTCCAGAAGCCCTCACTCCTACTCCCGGTTAGCCTCCATGAGCCCTCACTCCTACTCATGGTTAGCTTCTGGAAGCTCTCACTCCTACTCCCAGTTGGCTTCCATGAGCTCTCACTCCTACTCATGGTTAGCCTCTCATCATCTCTCATTATCTCATACGCCCTTCTTATAAGCACACAGATCTCTTCCATTTCAGGAAGTTGTTCCCCTCTTAGAACCATCTCCACCAGCCACCCATATGATGACTCCATGCTCGCCAAGAGCTTCAAGACCATCTCTTGCTCTTGTGTAGCATCCCCATCCACATGGGATCTCAACCCTTGTAGTTCAACCCAAAAGTGTTGTAGCTTCCTCACATGGTTATTGAACTCTTCTCTTCCTTGTTTAACTCCACTGATCACCTTCTTGACTTCATACACTCTCCTAAGATTGATCTTGTTCTCATAAACATCTTCAATCTTCTCAAGCAGTGTACTTTCTTCAAGACTAAAGCAATTTCCACTTGTTTCTCTTGCTGTCTGATCTTTCTCAGCAGTTTACCCTTTAAAGATTCTTCCTTCTCATGGTTTCTCCAAACTCCACACCTCTTCAGAGTTGTTTTCATTTGTGAGAACCACCCCCACTCATTCCCTCTCTCTTTCTTCTCTTCACGCCTTGTTGTACCAGATTGAAGCAGCTCCATTTTCTTTAGCCTAGATCTTCCCTCAAATACTTCTAATCTCACACGCCAAGCTTAACCACAAGCTAGACCCCTCTTCTGACCTTGTCAAACACCTAAAGGGACTCCCTTGAAGCTGACTCTCCAAAAGAAACACCAACAGACACAAACTTGACTTTTAAAGGATCTAGCTCTTGAAAAATCTCAAGAACTCTCAAGAACACTCAAGAACACTCAAGAACATTTAGAAAAACGAAATCACTCTCTCCTTTTAAAGTAACCTAGCTCTGATACCATATTAGATTTTGTGATTTAAAGAGTGATTAAGTTTAATCTGAGAATTAAAGAGATTGGAGATTAAGAACAAGAGAGAGAGAGACTCAAAACTCCATTAATTAATTATGAGAGAGTTTACATCAGATATATACTAAAGGAAGAATCATTTTCGAAATCCATCTAAGAGGATAAGATAAGCATGTGTAGTCAAAGACCAGGCTGTTAATCCCATGACTGAGATTGCTCACATGCTTCTAATAGTGCTAAAGCACTCTTCTCCTTTCCAGCTAGTGACAGCCTGTCCAAGTCTCCTCTCTTATCCCTTCCCATACTCAGATCAAGTGTAGACAACCTAAGGTAACTCCTCCTTGCCATCCGAGTTACCCTAGTTACCATGGTAACTTCTTTAGTTACCACAGTTACAATAAAGTTACTGTGGTAACTCTCCAAAGTTACTGTCTGCTCCAAATCTCTTCCTCTCTCAATATATCAACTCTTTATTCTCTCATCTCAACAAGGAGCTTCACTTCCTTCCTCTTGAGTTGCTCGGTTCACAAGTGACATCTCTCCTTTCTTTCCAAACAACCCAATAGAGCCTTGTTCCTTCTGAATCCTTGCGCACACCTCTTCAAGATCAGGTAGAGTATCTTCCCTCAGCAGGTGTTGAATCAGACTGTTGTAAGCTGGATTCATCGTGAGGAGTAGCCCAAAGACCTTATCTTGCTCTCTCCTCTTGTTGAGTTCATCAGCATCCGTTGTGCTTGGCCTAAGCATCTCCATTTCGGACCAGAGAGTTCTGAACCTTCCTAGATGCTTGGTAAACTCCATGTCTTCTTGTACAAGGTTGTTAATAGCTTGCTTCACCTCAACCACTCTGCTTAGGTTTGAAGTATTGCCATACACCTTCTTCAATGTATCCCACAGCTCTTTAGCAGACTCACAGTAGCTGTATGCATCTAGAATAGCTGGCTCAAGGGACGCATGAAGCACAGACATCACCAACATGTCCTCTTGATGCCACTTCTCTTCCGCCTTGCTTGCGGCTTCATCTTCACCCTCTCCTTGAGTGATGAGCTTTGGAGCTTCTCCTGGTGTGATGTGCTTCCAAAGCCCCTTGCTTCCCACCGTGGTTCTCACCATCCGAGACCACACCAAGTAGTTGTTTCCCTTGAAACAAACCGCCACCTTCATGTTCATGTTCATCCCACTCTCCATGTTGAATGCTGAACTCTTTAGACTTTACTAACTTTATCTTGAGCTGAATGACTTGTATGAACCTTCACAGCCTCAGTCTTCAACCCTCACCACTTCAATAACACACAAGAACCAGACTTGAACTCGGACAGTACCCAAAAACTCTCAAGAACACAAGAACACACACACAAACTCTTCAAAGCTTCAATCTTGAACCTTCAAAGAACCCACAACGAACTCAGGTTCTCACTAACCTGGCTCTGATACCATAACACTTTTAGTGTTGTTTAGAGTAATCTGAGTGTTTAGAGAAGATTAGAATAGATTTAGAACAGATTAGAGTATAAAATGAGATTATGAGTCTAATATGGAACCATTGAGATTAAAGACTAAGAGAAAGACTCAAAACTTGCTTAATCTTATTAATGAGTGAGGTTACATATTTATATGAAGGAACAAGTAGGGTTTTCGTAACTAGAGAGAAGAGAAAGCATGTGGAGTCAACAGCCTAATTCAAATCTATCCAATGAAGTGTCTCACACGCTTTTGGCATCTCTTAGCTGTCCCAAAAGCTCCTTTCCCTTTTCCAGCTGTGCCAGCCTGTCCAAGGCTCTTCCCTTATCCTTTCCAACGGATAGATCAGATGGTAATAGACTTGAGTAACTCCTTCTTCCTAACCGCGTTACTCGGGTAAGTTTATGGTCGATGTTTGGCCGATCCTCCCATGTACGGATGGTACGGCCCGTACGGCCTAGGTCGAGCCAAACACTCCCATTCATTCCTAAGCTTCCTCCTCTTCAGCTATCTCAACCCATCATCTCTTCTCTTCTTATTCCTCATCTCATCTCAACACTCTTGATCATGAGAGGGGGAATGGATCTGAATCAGAGGAGCAGGAGCAAAACCAAGAGGATTCAGGACAGCATGATCATGAGGAGACACAGGAAGTAGAGAATGTTGTTCAGTCTACTGGTACAGAGGAGAGTGAGGCTCAGTCAGGTGGAAATGAGCAGGGAGAACCTACTGGTTTAGGAGAGGAAACACAAGATAATATTCAGGCTGAAGAACATGTTGAGACCTTGCGGAGGAGCACAAGGATAAAGAGGGATCCTTCCAACTGGGTAAACACGAGAGTGTACTACAATGCCCAGGCTGTGGAGCATCCTTCTCAAGCCATGTGTTCCTTTGCTGAGTTTCCAGAGGAGCACTATGCCTTTATGAGTAGTCTGGATGAGAGTTATGTACCAAAGACTTATGAAGAAGCTATGTTAGACAAGGAATGGAAAGAATCAGTGGGAGATGAAGCAGGTGCTATGATCAAAAATGATACATGGTATGAGAGTGAGCTACCTAAGGGAAAGAAGGCTGTATCTAGTAGATGGATCTTCACAATCAAGTATCTAGCAAATGGACAGATTGATAGGAAGAAGACCAGATTGGTTGCAAGGGGATTTACACAGACCTATGGAGAGGATTACATTGATACCTTTGCACCAGTAGCTAAGCTACACACAGTTCGGATTGTGTTATCCATTGCAACAAACTTGGAGTGGGATTTGTGGCAGATGGATGTGAAGAATGCTTTCTTACAAGGTGAGCTAGAAGATGAGGTATACATGCTTCCCCCTCCTGGTCTTGAGCATCTAGTAAAACCAGGAAATGTTTTGAGATTGAAGAAGGCAATATATGGGCTTAAGCAGTCTCCTAGAGCTTGGTACAGGAAGCTGAGTACAACTTTGAATGGGAGAGGATTCAGGAAGTCTGAACTGGATCATACACTCTTCACTTTGGTTACTCCATCAGGGATCATTGTGATACTGGTATATGTGGATGATTTGATTATCACAGGGAGTGATAAGGCTGGGATTAAAGCCACTAAAGAGTTCCTCAAGTCTGTGTTTGATATCAAAGACTTGGGAGAGATGAAGTATTTCTTGGGGATTGAAATATGCAGATCCAAGGAGGGTTTGTTTATGTCTCAAAGGAAGTATACAATGGATATGCTGAAGGAGACTGATGTACTTGGAGGAAAGGTAGCAAAGACACCTCTTGAGGAGGGGTATAAGGTTTTGCATGAGGGGGAGGTTGAAGAGAAGCAGTTGTTTGAGGATGCTAAGCTGTATAGGAAGATGGTTGGCAAACTGATCTACTTGACTATCACCAGACCTGATATATGTTTTGCTGTGAATCAAGTAAGTCAGCATATGCAAGCGCCAAAGGTACATCACTGGAAGATGGTTGATAGGATACTGAAGTATTTGAGAGGCACGCCTGGTCAAGGAGTTTGGATGGGTTGCAATGGCAGTACAGAAGTGGTTGGATATTGTGATGCTGATTGGGCAGGAGATAGAGTGGACAGGAGATCAACTACTGGGTATTGTACATTCATTGGAGGGAACTTGGTTACTTGGAAGAGTAAGAAGCAAAAGGTTATCTCTTGTTCAAGTGCTGAAGCTGAGTATAGAGCCATGTTGAAGCTGACAAACGAGTTGGTGTGGATCAAGGGGATCTTGAAGCATCTAGAGATTGAGCAGAGTACTCCTATGACTATGCATTGTGACAATCAAGCAGCTATCCACATTGCCTCCAACTCAGTGTTTCATGAGAGAACAAAGCACATAGAGGTGGATTGTCATAAGGTGAGGCAGATGATTATCTTAGGAGTGATTCTGCCATGTTATACAAGGAGTGAAGATCAGCTTGCAGATGTGTTTACCAAGGCAGCGAGATTGAAGACAATGGAGTCCATACTATCCAGGCTTGGACTCATTGATCTTACTCCCAGGAGCTGAGCCCCTTAACCATGGAGTCTCCACTCTTTTTCCCTCATCAAAGTTTTATCCCAATGGGTTTTCTTTGGTGAGGTTTTTAATGAGGGAGGTCTTCATGGTTTCCAAGCTTGACTTGTTCCACATGGTCAAGCTTGAGGGGGAGTGTTGAGAAGAAGACCAAGAAGTGAAGAGATGAAGCTTTGAGGTTCAATAGAATGTTGAGGCTGAGACAGTAACTTTAGAGTTTTACTGTGGTAACTTTATTTTTAACCACAGTAACTACTTGGGAAGTTACCTGAAGTGATGAGAAGGTAACTTGGTGAAGAGAGGAGTTGAAACTCGTTCAAGGAGGGTAAGGGATAAGGTTTCTCTTGGCTGGAAAGGATAAGCATCTTTACAGCAAGTGACAGCCTGTCCAAGCATGTGAAGCATCTCAGCCTGTCCAAGCATGTGAAGCATCTCAGCCTAGTATTTCTATTGACTTCACATGCTTATAGGTCTAGATTGAATACACTGAACCTAGACATGATTGTAATCTCTTTATAGCTTGTAATCTCTCATCTGAATCAATTAATGGAGTTTTGAGTATTCTCTCTTGTTCTTTATTCTCTTAGTCTCTCTTAATCTCCAAATCTCATACAAACTACACTAATCATCTCTTGATATTTATTCATCACTCTACATACACAAAAGTGTATAGTATGAAGCTTGATTTGGATACATAAAGTGGTGGAGAATCACCAGGAAGTTGAATAAATCTCATAGGAGTTGGGATGAAGAAGTTGTCCCACTTATAAATAACGTGATTCCAGTTTCCCAGTTTGAGAATAGCACAGCTTGTTCGTCGTTCCAATCAAACCAGGATGAATCACTTTGTAAGAAGCTTGATTTGGATACATAAAGTGGTGGAGAATCACCAGGAAGTTGAATAAATCTCATAGGAATTTGCAAGAAGAAGTTATCTCACTTTCAAATCAGGTGATTCCAGTTTCCCAGTTTGGGAATAGCACAGCTTCTTCGTCGTTTCAATCAAACCAGGATTGTTGAGATGAGGTAATAAAGAGTGACTACATTGATAGAGAATGAGGATTGAGACAGACAGTAACTTTGGAGTTACCACAGTAACTTTGGTTTTACTGTGGTAACTAAGTTAAAGCTTGGAAAGTTACCTTGGCTCACATTGGAGAGTAAGCCACGACCAAGGAGCTGTATGGATAAGGGAGGAGCAGTCTGGATAAGGTTTAGGGCTGGATAAGGCTGGAGACAGGCTGTAAAGTAGACAGCATCTAGTAAAAGATGCCAAAGGGATCAAGCATGTGAAGACTCCCATTGGCTGCTTTTGGATGGCTCTCTTTGACTACACATGCCCTGAACCTCTACCTTATCTGATTGATTTCGAAATTGATTGTCTCTCTCATATAAGTATGTTGTAAACCTCATCTTTAATGATTAATGGAGTTTTGAGTCTCTCTCTTGATTCTCTCACTAAAATCTCTTAATCTCTTTAATCTTTGAATCTAAGTTTCTCTGGTTGTTTGAATCATTCTCTAAAACACAAAAGTGTTTATGGTATCAGAGCCAGGTTCCTTGAAAAGGAGAGAGTGACTCAAAACTCCATTAATCATTAAAGATGAGGTTTACAACATACTCCAGTTTCCCAGTTTGGGAATAGCACAGCTTCTTCGTCGTTCCAATCAAACCAGGATGAATCACTTTGTGAGAAGCTTGATTTGGATACATAAAGTGGTGGAGAATCACCAGGAAGTTGAATAAATCTCATAGGAGTTGGCATGAAGAAGTTATCCCACTTTCAAATCATGTGATTCTAGTTTCCTAGTTAGGGAATAGCCCAGCTTCTTCGTCGTTCCAATCAAACCAGGATGAATCACTTTGTAAGAAGCTTGATTTGGATACATAAAGTAGTGGAGAATCATCAGGAAGTTGAATAAATCTCATAGGAGTTGGCAAGAAGAAGTTATCCCTCTTTCAAATCAGGTGATTCCAGTTTCCCAGTTTGGGAATAGCACAGCTTCTTCGTCGTTCCAATCAAACCAGGATGAATCACTTTGTGAGAAGCTTGATTTGGATACATAAAGTGGTGGAGAATCACCAGGAAGTTGAATAAATCTCATAGGAGTTGGGATGAAAAAGTTATCCCACTTTCAAATAAGGTGATACCAGTTTCCCAGTTTGGGAATAGCACAGCTTCTTCGTCGTTCTAATCAAACCAGGATGAATCACTTTGTAAGAAGCTTGATTTGGATACATAAAGTGGTGTAGAATCACCAAGGAGTTGAATAAATCTCATGGGAGTTGGGATGAAGAAGTTATCCCACTTTCAAATCAGGTGATTCCAGTTTCCTTGTTTGGGAATAGCACAGCTTGTTCGTCGTTCCAATCAAACCAGGATGAATCACTTTGTAAGAAGCTTGATTTGGATACATAAAGTGGTGGAGAATCACCAGGAAGTTGAATAAATCTTATATGAGTTGGCAAAAAGAAGTTATCTCACTTTCAAATCAGGTGATTCCAGTTTCCCAGTTTGGGAATAGCACAGCTTCTTCGTCGTTCCAATCAAACCAAGATGAATCACTTTGTAAGAAGCTTTATTTGGATACATAAAGTGGTGGAGAATCACCAGGAAGTTAAATAAATATCATAGGAATTGGGATGAAGAAGTTATCTCACTTTCAAATCAGGTGATTCCAGTTTCCCAGTTTGGGAATAGGACAGCTTTTTCGTCGTTCAAATCAAACCAGGATGAATCACTTTGTGAGAAGCTTGATTTGTTTACATAAAGTGGTGTAGAATCACCAGGAAGTTGAATAAATCTCATAGGAGTTGGCATGAAGAAGTTATCCCACTTTCAAATCAGGTGATTCCAGTTTGGGAATAGCACAGCTTCTTCGTCGTTCCACTCAAACCAGGATGAATCACTTTGTGAGAAGCTTGATTTGGATACATAAAGTGGTGGAGAATCACCAGGAAGTTGAATAAATCTCATAGGAGGTGGCAAGAAGAAGTTATCCCACTTTCAAATCAGGTGATTCCAGTTTCCCAGTTTGGGAATAGCACAGCTTCTTCACCGTTCCAATCAAACCAGGATGAATCACTTTGTGAGAAGCTTGATTTGGATACATAAAGTGGTGGAGAATCACCAGGAAGTTGAATAAATCTCATAGGAGTTGGCATGAAGAAGTTATCCCACTTTCAAATCAGGTGATTCCAGTTTCCCAGTTTGGGAATAGCACAGTTTCTTCGTCGTTCCAATCAAACCAGGATGAATCACTTTGTAAGAAACTTGATTTGGATACATAAAGTTGTGGAGAATCACTAGGAAGTTGAATAAATCTCATAGGAGTTGGCAAGAAGAAGTTATCCTTCTTTCAAATCAGGTGATTCCAGTTTTCCAGTTTGGGAATAGCACAGCTTCTTCGTCGTTCCAATCAAACCAGGATGAATCACTTTGTGAGAAGCTTGATTTGGATACATAAAGTGGTGGAGAATCACCAGGAAGTGGAATAAATCTCATAGGAGTTGGCATGAAGAAATTGTCCCACTTTCAAATCTGGTAAGTCCAGTTTCCCCGTTTCGGAATAGCACATCTTCTTAGTCGTTCCAATCAAACCAGGATGAATCTCTTTGTAAGAAGCTTGATTTGGATACATAAAGTGGTGGAGAATCACCAGGAAGTTGAATAAATCTCATAGGAGTTGGCATGAAGAAGTTATCCCACTTTCAAATCAGGTGATTCCAGTTTCCCAGTTTGGGAATAGCACAGCTTCTTCGTCGTTCCAAACAAACCAGGATGAATAACTTTGTATGAAGCTTGATTTGGATACATAAAGTGGTGGAGAATCACCAGGAAGTTGAATAAATCTCATAGGAGTTGGGATGAAGAAGTTGTCCCACTTTTAAATAACGTGATTCCAGTTTCCCAGTTTGGGAATAGCACAGCTTGTTCGTCGTTCCAATCAAACCAGGATGAATCACTTTGTGAGAAGCTTGAATTGGATACATAAAGTGGTGGAGAATCACCAGGAAGTTGAATAAATCTCATAGGAGTTGGCATGAAGAAGTTATCCCACTTTCAAATCCGGTGATTCCAGTTTCCCAGTTTGGGAATAGCACAGCTTCTTCGTCGTTCTAATCAAACCAGGATGAATCACTTTGTGAAAAGCTTGATTTGGATACATAAAGTGGTGGAGAATCACCAGGAAGTTGAATAAATCTCATAGGAGTTGGCATGAAGAAGTTATCCCACTTTCAAATAACGTGATTCCAGTTTCTCAGTTTGGGAATAGCACAGCTTCTTCGTCGTTCCAATCAAACCAGGATGAATCACTTTGTAAGAAGCTTGATTTGGATACATAAAGTGGTGGAGAATCACCAGGAAGTTGAATAAATCTCATAGGAGTTGGCATGAAGAAGTTATCCCACTTTCAAATCAGGTGATTCCAGTTTCCCAGTTTGGGAATAACACAGCTTCTTCGTCATTCCAATCAAACCAGGATGAATCACTTTGTGAGAAGCTTGATTTGGATACATAAAGTGGTGGAGAATCACCAGGAAGTTGAATAAATCTCATAGGAGTTGGCATGAAGAAGTTATCCCACTTTCAAATCATGTGATTCCAGTTTCCTAGTTAGGGAATAGCCCAGCTTCTTCGTCGTTCCAATAAAACCAGGATGAATCACTTTGTAAGAAGCTTGATTTGGATACATAAAGTGGTGGAGGATTATCAGGAAGTTGAATAAATCTCATAGGAGTTGGCATGAAGAAGTTATCCCACTTTCAAATCAGGTGATTCCAGTTTCCCAGTTTGGGAATAGCACAGCTTCTTCGTCGTTCCAATCAAACCAGGATGAATCACTTTGTATGAAGCTTGATTTGGATACATAAAGTGGTGGAGAATCACCAGGAAGTTGAATAAATCTCATAGGAGTTGGGATGAAGAAGTTATCCCACTTTTAAATCAGGTGATTCCAGTTTCCCAGTTTGGGAATAGCACAGCTTCTTCGTCGTTCCAATCAAACCAGGATGAATCACTTTGTGAGAAGCTTGATTTGGATACATAAAGTGGTGGAGAATTACCAGGAAGTTGAATAAATCTCATAGGAGTTGGCATGAAGAAGTTATCCCACTTTCAAATCAGGTGATTCCAGTTTCCCAGTTTGGGAATAGCACAGCTTCTTCGTCGTTCCAATCAAACCAGGATGAATCACTTTGTGAAAAGCTTGATTTGGATACATAAAGTGGTGGAGAATCACCAGGAAGTTGAATAAATCTCATAGGAGTTGGCATGAAGAAGTTATCCCACTTTCAAATCAGGTGATTCCAGTTTCCCAGTTTGGGAATAGCACAGCTTCTTCGTCGTTCCAATCAAACCAGGATGAATCACTTTGTAAGAAGCTTGATTTGGATACATAAAGTGGTGGAGAATCACCAGGAAGTTGAATAAATCTCATAGGAGTTGGCAAGAAGAAGTTATCCCACTTTCAAATCAGGTGATTCCAGTTTCCCAGTTTGGGAATAACACAGCTTCTTCGTCATTCCAATCAAACCAGGATGAATCACTTTGTGAGAAGCTTGATTTGGATACATAAAGTGGTGGAGAATCACCAGGAAGTTGAATAAATCTCATAGGAGTTGGCATGAAGAAGTTATCCCACTTTCAAATCATGTGATTCCAGTTTCCTAGTTAGGGAATAGCCCAGCTTCTTCGTCGTTCCAATCAAACCAGGATGAATCACTTTGTAAGAAGCTTGATTTGGATACATAAAGTGGTGGAGGATTATCAGGAAGTTGAATAAATCTCATAGGAGTTGGCAAGAAGAAGTTATCCCACTTTCAAATCAGGTGATTCCAGTTTCCCAGTTTGGGAATAGCACAGCTTCTTCGTCGTTCCAATCAAACCAGGATGAATCACTTTGTGAGAAGCTTGATTTGGATACATAAAGTGGTGGAGAATCACCAGGAAGTTGAATAAATCTCATAGGAGTTGGGATGAAAAAGTTATCCCACTTTCAAATCAGGTGATTCCAGTTTCCCAGTTTGGGAATAGCACAGCTTCTTCGTCGTTCTAATCAAACCAGGATGAATCACTTTGTAAGAAGCTTGATTTGGATACATAAAGTGGTGTAGAATCACCAAGGAGTTGAATAAATCTCATAGGAGTTGGGATGAAGAAGTTATCCCACTTTCAAATCAGGTGATTCCAGTTTCCCAGTTTGGGAATAGCACAGCTTGTTCGTCGTTCCAATCAAACCAGGATGAATCACTTTGTAAGAAGCTTGATTTGGATACATAAAGTGGTGGAGAATCACCAGGAAGTTGAATAAATCTTATATGAGTTGGCAAAAAGAAGTTATCTCACTTTCAAATCAGGTGATTCCAGTTTCCCAGTTTGGGAATAGCACAGCTTCTTCGTCGTTCCAATCAAAACAAGATGAATCACTTTGTAAGAAGCTTTATTTGGATACATAAAGTGGTGGAGAATCACCAGGAAGTTAAATAAATATCATAGAAATTGGGATGAAGAAGTTATCTCACTTTCAAATCAGGTGATTCCAGTTTCCCAGTTTGGGAATAGGACAGCTTTTTCGTCGTTCAAATCAAACCAGGATGAATCACTTTGTGAGAAGCTTGATTTGGATACATAAAGTGGTGGAGAATCACCAGGAAGTTGAATAAATCTCATAGGAGTTGGCAAGAAGAAGTTATCCCACTTTCAAATCAGGTGATTCCAGTTTCCCAGTTTGGGAATAGCACAGCTTCTTCGTCGTTCCAATCAAACCAGGATGAATCACTTTGTGAGAAGCTTGATTTGGATACATAAAGTGGTGGAGAATCACCAGGAAGTTGAATAAATCTCATAGGAGTTGGCATGAAGAAGTTATCCCACTTTCAAATCAGGTGATTCCAGTTTCCCAGTTTGGGAATAGCCAGCTTCTTCGTCGTTCCAATCAAACCAGGATGAATCACTTTGTAGAAGCTTGATTTGGATACATAAAGTGGTGGAGAATCACAGGAAGTTGAATAAATCTCATAGGAGTTGGCAAGAAGAAGTTATCCCACTTTCAAATCAGGTGATTCCAGTTTCCCAGTTTGGGAATAGCACAGCTTCTTCGTCGTTCCAATCAAACCAGGATGAATCACTTTGTGAGAAGCTTGATTTGGATACATAAAGTGGTGGAGAATCACCAGGAAGTTGAATAAATCTCATAGGAGTTGGGATGAAGAAGTTATCCCACTTTCAAATCAGGTGATTCCAGTTTCCCAGTTTGGGAATAGCACAGCTTCTTCGTCGTTCCAATCAAACCAGGATGAATCACTTTGTGAGAAGCTTGATTTGGATACATAAAGTGGTGGAGAATCACCAGGAAGTTGAATAAATCTCATAGGAGTTGGCATGAAGAAGTTATCCCACTTTCAAATCAGGTGATTCCAGTTTCCCAGTTTGGGAATAGCACAGCTTCTTCGTCGTTCCAATCAAACCAGGATGAATCACTTTGTGAAAAGCTTGATTTGGATACATAAAGTGGTGGAGATCACCAGGAAGTTGAATAAATCTCATAGGAGTTGGCATGAAGAAGTTATCCCACTTTCAAATCAGGTGATTCCAGTTTCCCAGTTTGGGAATAGCACAGCTTCTTCGTCGTTCCAATCAAACCAGGATGAATCACTTTGTGAGAAGCTTGATTTGGATACATAAAGTGGTGGAGAATCACCAGGAAGTTGAATAAATCTCATAGGAGTTGGCATGAAGAAGTTATCCCACTTTCAAATCAGGTGATTCCAGTTTCCCAGTTTGGGAATAGCACAGCTTCTTCGTCGTTCCAATCAAACCAGGATGAATCACTTTGTGAGAAGCTTGATTTGGATACATAAAGTGGTGGAGAATCACCAGGAAGTTGAATAAATCTCATAGGAGTTGGCATGAAGAAGTTATCCCACTTTCAAATCAGGTGATTCCAGTTTCCCAGTTTGGGAATAGCACAGCTTCTTCGTCGTTCCAATCAAACCAGGATGAATCACTTTGTAAGAAGCTTGATTTGGATACATAAAGTGGTGGAGAATCACCAGGAAGTTGAATAAATCTCATAGGAGTTGGCATGAAGAAGTTATCCCACTTTCAAATCAGGTGATTCCAGTTTCCCAGTTTGGGAATAGCACAGCTTCTTCGTCGTTCCAATCAAACCAGGATGAATCACTTTGTGAGAAGCTTGATTTGGATACATAAAGTGGTGGAGAATCACCAGGAAGTTGAATAAATCTCATAGGAGTTGGGATGAAGAAGTTATCCCACTTTCAAATCAGGTGATTCCAGTTTCCCAGTTTGGGAATAGCACAGCTTCTTCGTCGTTCCAATCAAACCAGGATGAATCACTTTGTAAGAAGCTTGATTTGGATACATAAAGTGGTGGAGAATCACCAGGAAGTTGAATAAATCTCATAGGAGTTGGCATGAAGAAGTTATCCCACTTTCAAATCAGGTGATTCCAGTTTCCCAGTTTGGGAATAGCACAGCTTCTTCGTCGTTCCAATCAAACCAGGATGAATCACTTTGTAAGAAGCTTGATTTGGATACATAAAGTGGTGGAGAATCACCAGGAAGTTGAATAAATCTCATAGGAGTTGGGAGAAGAAGTTATCCCACTTTCAAATCAGGTGATTCCAGTTTCCCAGTTTGGGAATAGCACAGCTTCTTCGTCGTTCCAATCAAACCAGGATGAATCACTTTGTAAGAAGCTTGATTTGGATACATAAAGTGGTGGAGAATCACCAGGAAGTTGAATAAATCTCATAGGAGTTGGGATGAAGAAGTTATCCCACTTTCAAATCAGGTGATTCCAGTTTCCCAGTTTGGGAATAGACAGCTTCTTCGTCGTTCCAATCAAACCAGGATGAATCACTTTGTGAGAAGCTTGATTTGGATACATAAAGTGGTGGAGAATCACCAGGAAGTTGAATAAATCTCATAGGAGTTGGCATGAAGAAGTTATCCCACTTTCAAATCAGGTGATTCCAGTTTCCCAGTTTGGGAATAGCACAGCTTCTTCGTCGTTCCAATCAAACCAGGATGAATCACTTTGTGAGAAGCTTGATTTGGATACATAAAGTGGTGGAGAATCACCAGGAAGTTGAATAAATCTCATAGGAGTTGGATGAAGAAGTTATCCCACTTTCAAATCAGGTGATTCCAGTTTCCCAGTTTGGGAATAGCACAGCTTCTTCTGTCGTTCCAATCAAACCAGGATGAATCACTTTGTAAGAAGCTTGATTTGGATACATAAAGTGGTGGAGAATCACCAGGAAGTTGAATAAATCTCATAGGAGTTGGCATGAAGAAGTTATCCCACTTTCAAATCAGGTGATTCCAGTTTCCCAGTTTGGGAATAGCACAGCTTCTTCGTCGTTCCAATCAAACCAGGATGAATCACTTTGTGAGAAGCTTGATTTGGATACATAAAGTGGTGGAGAATCACCAGGAAGTTGAATAAATCTCATAGGAGTTGGGATGAAGAAGTTATCCCACTTTCAAATCAGGTGATTCCAGTTTCCCAGTTTGGGAATAGCACAGCTTCTTCGTCGTTCCAATCAAACCAGGATGAATCACTTTGTGAGAACTTGATTTGGATACATAAAGTGGTGGAGAATCACCAGGAAGTTGAATAAATCTCATAGGAGTTGGCATGAAGAAGTTATCCCACTTTCAAATCAGGTGATTCCAGTTTCCCAGTTTGGGATAGCACAGCTTCTTCGTCGTTCCAATCAAACCAGGATGAATCACTTTGTGAAAAGCTTGATTTGGATACATAAAGTGGTGGAGAATCCCCAGGAAGTTGAATAAATCTCATAGGAGTTGGCATGAAGAAGTTATCCCACTTTCAAATCAGGTGATTCCAGTTTCCCAGTTTGGGAATAGCACAGCTTCTTCGTCGTTCCAATCAAACCAGGATGAATCACTTTGTGAGAAGCTTGATTTGGATACATAAAGTGGTGGAGAATCACCAGGAAGTTGAATAAATCTCATAGGAGTTGGCATGAAGAAGTTATCCCACTTTCAAATCAGGTGATTCCAGTTTCCCAGTTTGGGAATAGCACAGCTTCTTCGTCGTTCCAATCAAACCAGGATGAATCACTTTGTGAGAAGCTTGATTTGGATACATAAAGTGGTGGAGAATCACCAGGAAGTTGAATAAATCTCATAGGAGTTGGTGAAGAAGTTATCCCACTTTCAAATCAGGTGATTCCAGTTTCCCAGTTTGGGAATAGCACAGCTTCTTCGTCGTTCCAATCAAACCAGGATGAATCACTTTTTGTAAAAGCTTGATTTGGATACATAAAGTGGTGGAGAATCACCAGGAAGTTGAATAAATCTCATAGGAGTTGGCATGAAGAGTTATCCCACTTTCAAATCAGGTGATTCCAGTTTCCCAGTTTGGGAATAGCACAGCTTCTTCGTCGTTCCAATCAAACCAGGATGAATCACTTTGTGAGAAGCTTGATTTGGATACATAAAGTGGTGGAGAATCACCAGGAAGTTGAATAAATCTCATAGGAGTTGGGATGAAGAAGTTATCCCACTTTCAAATCAGGTGATTCCAGTTTCCCAGTTTGGGAATAGCACAGCTTCTTCGTCGTTCCAATCAAACCAGGATGAATCACTTTGTAAGAAGCTTGATTTGGATACATAAAGTGGTGGAGAATCACCAGGAAGTTGAATAAATCTCATAGGAGTTGGGATGAAGAAGTTATCCCACTTTCAAATCAGGTGATTCCAGTTTCCCAGTTGGGAATAGCACAGCTTCTGTCGTTCCAATCAAACCAGGATGAATCACTTTGTAAGAAGCTTGATTTGGATACATAAAGTGGTGGAGAATCACCAGGAAGTTGAATAAATCTCATAGGAGTTGGCATGAAGAAGTTATCCCACTTTCAAATCAGGTGATTCCAGTTTCCCAGTTTGGGAATAGCACAGCTTCTTCGTCGTTCCAATCAAACCAGGATGAATCACTTTGTAAAAGCTTGATTTGGATACATAAAGTGGTGGAGAATCACCAGGAAGTTGAATAAATCTCATAGGAGTTGGGATGAAGAAGTTATCCCACTTTCAAATCAGGTGATTCCAGTTTCCCAGTTTGGGAATAGCACAGCTTCTTCGTCGTTCCAATCAAACCAGGATGAATCACTTTGTGAGAAGCTTGATTTGGATACATAAAGTGGTGGAGAATCACCAGGAAGTTGAATAAATCTCATAGGAGTTGGCATGAAGAAGTTATCCCACTTTCAAATCAGGTGATTCCAGTTTCCCAGTTTGGGAATAGCACAGCTTCTTCGTCGTTCCAATCAAACCAGGATGAATCACTTTGTGAGAAGCTTGATTTGGATACATAAAGTGGTGGAGAATCACCAGGAAGTTGAATAAATCTCATAGGAGTTGGGAGAAGAAGTTATCCCACTTTCAAATCAGGTGATTCCAGTTTCCCAGTTTGGGAATAGCACAGCTTCTTCGTCGTTCCAATCAACCAGGATGAATCACTTTGTGAGAAGCTTGATTTGGATACATAAAGTGTGGAGAATCACCAGGAAGTTGAATAAATCTCATAGGAGTTGGCATGAAGAAGTTATCCCACTTTCAAATCAGGTGATTCCAGTTTCCCAGTTTGGGAATAGCACAGCTTCTTCGTCGTTCCAATCAAACCAGGATGAATCACTTTGTAGAAGCTTGATTTGGATACATAAAGTGGTGGAGAATCACCAGGAAGTTGAATAAATCTCATAGGAGTTGGCATGAAGAAGTTATCCCACTTTCAAATCAGGTGATTCCAGTTTCCCAGTTTGGGAATAGCACAGCTTCTTCGTCGTTCCAATCAAACCAGGATGAATCACTTTGTGAGAAGCTTGATTA